>NC_056745.1:527826132-528126132 GCF_019279795.1 Protopterus annectens
ATATACTTAATGAATATGGACACACCTCCGCCTTTGGTGTTCTGGTCCAGGTTAGATGGCCCAAAGGTGTGGTATGAGTTATAGCCTGGTAATGCAGGGGTGCTCTCTACAGCCTTGAACCAGGTCTCAGTAGCTGCACAGATATCGATGTTCTCCATTTTAAGGAGTGCCTCGAGTGAGTGCATTTTGAGATTTAGACTTCTAGCACTGAGTAGCACTACCCTCAGTTTTTGCTTGCCTGTTCCTGTTACGGTGGTGAATTTGTCATTTGAACCTTGGCTAAAAAGGCACTATAGGGGTGGCAGGAGCCTTAGCCAGTATCAGGAATCCCAGGGGTGACAGGTGCAGGCAATCTCTCGCAAAGCATCGTGGTCTGTTGCCCATGTCGTCCCAGGCAGACAGATACTGGATCCCCTTAGAATGACACCAGAAGCTTAGCCAATTGTTGAAGCAAAGCATTGTGGTCTGTTGCCCATGTCGTCCCAGGCAGACAGATACTGGATCCCCTTAGAATAACACCAGAAGCTTAGCCAATTGTTGAAGTCAATCATTTTGTCCTTGTACTGCGGTATCATTCTGGGAAATGGCAGGATGCTACTCAGGGCTAGGGTCCTACCTGCCTGGGCTACAAGATTGAAGAGCTCTTCCGTGTCTCTTTTCATGTAGTCCAGGGAGGTATGTCTCAGGTTGTTCACACCAATATGGACAATGACAGAAGTATATTTGTACTTGTTGTGGAGTGACCTGAGTGCATAGGTTATGTGACGGATCCTGGCATCGGACAGGCAGCTGACAGTAACCTTCTCCTTGTTTAGCCTGGTGAGTGGGACATCAGTGTGCCTGACTACAGAGTCACCTATGACTAATGTGTTGGGTACGTTGGTTTGCCTTATGGGCTGTGGTTTAGTGGAACAATGAGTCTGTGGGCTATGTGTCATTTGGGTTGTGTTGGAGGTTGGAAGTTCCTTGCGTTTCTGCTTTGGAGTTCTCTGTTGCTTCAGCAGATTATTATTGAGAGCCTCTGTGAATGCTTTTGTGTTTCTATGTGTGGATTTTGGTGGTGTAGGCTTAGTGGGACTAGGTGATGAGTGTGGTGTGGTGCAAGTGTTTACCTTCTCCTCTTGCCCGTCAAGTTCAGTCTTGGTTGGAGAGACCTTTACCTCCAGTTTGGCTAGATAAGTGCATCTCTCACAGGTTGCGGTGTTGGGTAGTAGGAGGAGAGGGTTGTCTGTGTACATAAGGCAATTTCTACATTGCCTCAAGATGCCCAGATTTATCAGATAGACAGAAGATAACACTGGGAGCTGACCCTTGGACATGCCTGAATAAAAAAAAACTACTTTCCTCTATAAAAGTGAGGAAAGTGAGTATAAGAGCTGTTTTTCTCTAAGCAAGTGAGGAAAGTAAGTACAAAACCTGTTTTCCTCTAGGTACAGAGGAAGGTTGAGTGCTGTAGTAATTTGTAGCTTACTTAGTGCTAACAACAAGTTCTGAACAAGTGCTGAGCACGAATAAGCAAATTCAAGTGCTAAAACTAATAATCTGTACCTGGATCTTGTGGTAGATAGGCTACCTAGTGCTTACCACTCCCACTGATAAGATAGACTGCTTCCCTCCAACACAGAAAGACTTGGAGGGCGCAGAAGCTTACAAACAGTCCTGGATACAGCAACTCTGTATCTGGACTAGACTAGTTACAAGAAAGGTGGGAAACAAGCACAAACGTGGGCTTTTAAACCAGTAAATTAAGAGATGGAACAACTGCCCAAACTGCCAATAAACTATAATTTTGGGCCAGAAACAACTCTTGTGGTAGATAGGCTACCTATTGCTTACCACTCCCAATAATAAGCCAGAAGGCTTCCTTCCAACACACGAAAGGCTTGGGGGCTCTGAACCTTACAAACAGTCCTGGATACAGCAAATCTGTATCTGGACTAGACTAGTTACAGAAAAGGTGGGAAACAAGCGCAAATGCGGGCTTTTAAACCAGAAAGTTGAAAGACATGGAAAAACTGCCTAACGGCCAATAAACTACAATTTCTGGGCCAGAAACCACTCTTCTGGTAGATAGGCTACCTAGTGCTCAACATTCCCACTGATAAGCTAGAAGGCTTCCCTCCAACACAGAAAGGCTTGGGGGGCTCAGAAGCTTGCAAACACTCCTCGATACAGCAAACGTATCTGGACTAGACTAGTTACAGGAAAGCTGGGAAACAAGCGCAAACGCAGGCTTTTAAACTATAAAGTTGAAAGAGATGGAAAAACTGCCCAAACAGACAATAAACTACAATTTCTGGGCCAGAAACCACTCTTGTGGTGGATAGGTTACCTAGTGCTTACCACTCCCCACTGATAAGCTAGAAGGCTTCCTTCCAACACAGAAAGGCTTTGGGGGCTCAGAAGCTTACAAACAGTCATGGTTACAGCAAATCTGCATCTGGACTAGACTAGTTACAAGAAAGGCAGGAAACAAGCTTAGAAATTTTTGGAAAGTAAAAAGGGAGAAAGGAGAAACAGAAGATAATTCAAAATTAAGGATGTAAGTGGCTTGCCCTTCACAAATGTTCTCTCTGTATTAGGTAGAATGAGCTAGTGACACTAGACTGGAATACAGCTGGGATAGAGCTGAACAGATGGGACTGATAAGACTGTCTGAAGTCAAAATATGATCTCATTGTACTCGGTTGAGTGAGTAAATGAGATAGACCCAGGAGGAGTGTTCAAACACAAATTTACAGGAGGGGCGGGCAATTCCAAAGCCAACAAGATTAATACCAGAACCAGAACAAGAACAGGGAGGGTGGGCAGGAAACTAACTGCAGAGACAGAGAGACCACAGTATTCTATGAAACAATTAAATAGAAAAATAAATAAGTACAGAGAGACACAGATCACAATATTCAATGAAACAATTAAATACACAGAAAAATAAAATGCAGTACAATCTTAAAAACTGCAAGTTTGTACTTAACTCAGCTAGTAATGCAGTTGATTGTAGGTATGTAGCAGAAGCCAAACAACTCAGATATTGGGCAGTAATAGTATTAGAGCTATCCAGTTAAGGATCATTGAAAAGGATGATGATAAAGAGAGGGTGGGATGTTGGATGCCGATCCATAAGGAGAATAACAACAGCCATGTATAATAATAACAATAAGTAGCAGAAAGTCTACTAAGAACTAGGGCAACATTAGAATGGAGAAAGGAGATTTTTGCCATTGGGGTGACTGCAAGTAGGGGTACAGAAAATAGGCAAGAGGGGGATGGAATGTACTGGAGAAAACTGGCAAATGAACCAAGGTATTGGGAGCAAATAACTAGAGAGGAAAAGACTGCCTTCCTTACCAGGAATTGATATCAAAGTATAGGCAAAGAGAAAGGGACATGAGTTACCTTAAGTGAAAGATCTCTGGTGGAGTTTTTAGTCAAATCTAGAACAGACGCTGCTTTTAAAAAGGAATAATTAGTTGGACATATAAAACAATGTATGGTAAATAAAGAAATCAATCAGAGGAGGTTAGAAAAGATTGTGAAGAGAAACTGGAAAAGCAATTAACAGGAGAACAATGGGAGGCCATGCCTATGGCTAACATGTATACAACAAAGTCCAGAAGGTTTAGGATCTTTGCTTGGAAGTGTTTGCATAGGTCTTTTTACACCCCATGCAGATTTCAAATAATTTTTCCTCAGGCAAATGTTGGAAGTGTGATGGGGAATAAAGAGGTATCTAGGAACATGTTTTGGAAGTGCAAGGAGTAGGCAGATTTTTAAAATTCCCTAAAAAGTACCCTATCAGAAATATTGGGTGAACATATGGCTGCAACTAACGATATGATTTTTTTTTTTTTTTGGAGCTGGTTAAAAGGATCTGGCCTTGTTAAGTGTAAATCTGTTGGCTGGAAAAAAAAGATTAGTAGAAAATGGAAATCTAAACCAAATGTATTTGAAGCAATGAATATTACAAAAGAAATAAAAAAATGAAGCAGTATTTTTAGAAAATGGAAGAACCAAATCACATAGAAATAACTGTGAATTGTTGGAACAGTGGATGCAGAATAATGTTCACGAAGAGGAGGAGTTATGTAATGTTAAACTGATGATGATTACAATGAAAGAAAATATATGTGATCTATGCAATATGTAGATGGAAAACAATGCTAATATGGTTTGTTTTCTTTTCTGTTACTGTATGTTTGCCTATGTCTTAACTGATAATTTAATAAAGGTATTAAAAAAAAAGAACCAGAGGCAGCTGGGCCTTAAAAGGGTCCTGTTTTTGGAATGGCACCAACTACAAAAATCTTTTCCAATTATTAATAGATTATTGTTTATCTTTTAACTGTTGAATTGTTTCTATACATAACATGTCAATTTCTGAATGTATTATGTAATGTCTTCCCTAAGTTGCTCATATTTACCTTTAAATTATGTAATATGCTGTCACTGTGAAGACATTAACTTCCTGAATGCAAACATCTATCTCTGAGAACTTGTCGGTTTATGTAATTTGGAGCTTTTCTCCCCGGGCCTCCACTGAAAATGGACCTGTGTCCAGTCAGACTTTCCGGTTAACAAATGTAAAATAAGTAAAATATGATTTTGCAGTAGCATTTTGTTTTAGTCTCCTTCAATTTCTGCTGCACAGCCTGAGAAAAAGGATGCTGATAAGGTATCAAAAGTCTATCATCTAGGCAGTCAACAGAAGAGTTTCCAGATCAGGGTGTATCAAGCAACCCTTATCTTGTGCGAATAAATTCGGTCTGTGGAGAAGCCTGTGGTATTTGCCTTTGCCCAATTTCAAAGAAAGGGAAAACCAGTGTTGCCTGAGCCAATAGAGCCCCCACAATTTTTGGTGAGACCTTCTGTGTCTTTATAAAAAGTTTGGAAATTGGTGGAAAGGCATGCAAACTATGGTAATGAGAAGGCATCTCTCTTCCAGGCCTGTTTGTAAGGGATCCTGGAGCAGAAGTTATTTAGTTGTCTGTTCTTAGAGGAGGCAAAAAGATCAGCTTGCTGTGTTCCCCATAGTTGGATCAATTTAAGGAAGATCCCGGGGTGAAGATTCCATTTGTGAGGGTCTGTTCTGTTCCTGCTTAGCTTGTATGATAAAAGGTTTTGCTCTAACAGGATATTTGAAGCCTAAAGAGTCAAAATGAGTTGAGTTGTTACCCACCCAGGCTGTCATTGCAAAGGGGGCAAGATCTGGTATCCTCTATTTCTTTATGTATCACAGCACTGTGGTCCTGGGGACCAGAGATGATTTAGGGCTTTTGAAGCATTTATCACTTCCACTATGTCTCAGATATTTATGTGGTTTAGTTTGCTTACTTTGTTCCCCACACCTTGCACTTTCACATCTAAGAAACTGCTCCCCAAGCCAGGTCTGAAGCATCTGCTGGATGAGAGAAAGGAAGCCTAGATTGCAAGTTATCTGGTTTATCCACCACAGACCCTCAAACTTTACAAATCTCAAAATAGGGATCTGAGAAGAAGGGATGAAGATGCTGAGTCCAGATTGACCTGAGTACCACTGGATTTTTCTCATGTGACATCTGGCCAGTAGAATCATAAGAATCACAGACACCATGTACCCCAAAATTGTGAGAAATTGTTTAGTTTTATTTATTTAGTTTCCTGGGATAGTACACTAATCATGATAGACCATTTGCATGCAGAGCTGGGGTAATCACAGAAGGTACAGAATTCAGTAGACAACTAAAACAATGAGAAAGTATTATTAACATAGCAGAAAAAATGTGAATTAATGTTAATAGTAAACATGAGAGGGAAGCAGCAGGTTAGAACAGAGGTTCGAAGAAGAAATGATGCAGATGAGGGGGAGTTAGGTGACGCATCCAGTGGAAAAGCACTTGTAGTCAGATTTTTGATGGTGCCTACTGATTTTCTGGCAGATAAGTGGAAAACACAGCAGGAACTTCTGGAACACCTCCATTTGTATGGAGAGAAAAAAGCTCTTCCTATGACAGAATCTAACAGATATCCCAAGAAAACTATTCCGTGAGAAGGGATAAGAGAACATTTTTGTAGGTTCACCTGAAAACCCAAACTGAGTAGAAGATTCTGAAAACCTGCTAAGGACTCATGACAAATACAAAAACAGTCTACAAATATAATTCATTCATTCAAATAGAGAAACATGTGAATATCTTGAAGCCTGCAATAAGCAATTACTGGAGAAAGGCATTTCTGTGAATACCTTTGGAACAGTATGCAATCCAGAGGGTAAGACAGAAAACTGATACTGTAAGCCACATACAGAAAAATCTTAAGAAATGTCTTAACTGTTTGTCACTAGGAATTGGTAGTAGGTATGTTTTAAATCTAACTTTACCATGAAGACTGATAAGGGGACATGAGGTACCTAGAATAACATTTTGAACTTTGGGATTCTGACAAAAAAATTTAGAATGAAGAGCTCTAGCAAAGACCTCCAAGCCCCTATACTCTTTAGCACCAGAATAATTCCCGAATTAAACCCTATGCTCATCTGGTAGATCTGTTGCAAAACTGCAGGGAACAGGGAGACATAGTTTACTGGGAAAGCAAGAATCCCCCCAGAAAGGGGATGGGGAGTCCCACTGCCAAGTGAACCCCTGCTGTGGTACTTTTACCCATTTGTCTGAAACAATCTGCTGCCACAAAGGAAAAAAAGATAAAGAGAGAGGGGGTGACTGTGGGAAGTGGGGTCTCAAGAGGCAAGTATTCATTCTAAGTGGACTGCCCGTGGTTTTGAGAGATTTTACTTTCATTTTTAGAAGCTCCTTGTTATTTCTTTTTAAAATACTGTTTGGGCAAACCTTGTTGCTTGAATTGCTTTTTGAACAAGGGGGCTAAAGGTAGAAGGGAAATGTTTTATTTATCCTAAAACAGGAAGAGTGAAAGAGTTCACCTCTCATCACACAACTTAAGTACCTCAGCTACAGAAGGGTAAACAGAACTTCCTTGTCTATGGGAAAATTAAAAATTTCAGTTTTAACATTTTCAGGAAGATTTTAAGAATGTAAGCAAGCAAATTTTTCATACTGACCCAAAAGCAGCAGCATTGGAGGCAGTACCAGCAGCATTATAAGAACAGTTTAAAGCATGTTTAATTATATGAGAAGCAGATACCACTGAGGCATTCAAAGATTTTTTCTCCTCAGAACAGGGAAGGCTAACAGTTAACTTTTGCATGTTCTCAAAGGACAGAAGTAAAAAAAAAAAACATATGAGCCTGGCAGTTTAAAATTCTGAACATTAAAGTGGCAGAAGAATATACTTCCATCCAAAAATTGCCAAAAGCTTTCCCATCCTTGTCAGAGGCAATGGGATTAGCAGCAGCAATTTGTTTAGTAGAAGAATCTTTGGATAATGAAATCATTGCAGGGTCTGCTATAGAGTTAGAAAAACCCAAGTTATGTAACTGAATGTTACAGCTCTCTGTCCAGACACTAGAACAGCAGGACTTGCAGCCTTTGGCACCTTCTGCTGATGGCAATTTCAGAAGCTAGAGCTTTCCCCTACCCATAGTTTCTTCTGCTGAGATTGAGTATGCCAGCCAAAAAACTTCTAAAAGAACAATATAACATGAAATGTAACCCCCACATGGTCCCCATACATCTCTCATGCAAATACAACTTGCATGAGAAATCTAATGTTCCAATAAGTACATAACTTATGTATTTCTCAGGTCCTATCTGAACACTGGAACAGCAGGACAGAATCTCTAGCTAACACAGGTGGCCTATACCAGTAAGCTTTTCAGAATTGTAGCTGCAAAAGAAGTTCTCACCCTATAAACAGTCTGGGCTATAATGTTTAGCAAGGAGGACCAAATAACTGCTGCTGTAACATCCGAAAGTTGAAGATACTGGAGAAAGGCTGTGGATGAGGCTTGAGTCCTAGCACACTGGCCTTTAGGAGCCACTGGCAAACTCTTGCCTAATTGATCGAAACAAAATGAAACACTATCGGTAATCCATTCAGCCAGCACAATCTTTATGAACTTATGGCATAACGTAGCTGGTGAAAAATTAAAAAAAAAACTGTCTTTCCTGAAGGCTTTGGTAAAGACCATAAATAAATTTAATTCTCTATAAACATCTAGGCAGTGCAACAGAGTACTTTGGAAAAAACACGGGCAAATGAATACAATGATTCAAATTAGTCTGAGATGCCAGTTTTGGTAAGAAAGAAGGCTTGGTCCCAAGAAAGACTCTGTCCTGATGGAAGATAATATATGGAAATTGTGGTGACACGGCTTACAACTCTGAAATTCATTGTGCTGAAGTGAAAGCCATCAAAAAAGCTGTCTTCCAAGAATGAAACTTAACATTTGCTGAGCTAGCTGGTTCAAAGGGAAGTTTTGTCTGAAATTCCAAAATTAAATTCAAATCCCAAGCAAATGCTGTTTAAGTTAGTACAGGCTTCAAATGGAAAATGCTATTAAGAAAGGCTTTGTAGGACATATGTGCTGGCAATGAAAGATCTGCAAATCCTTCATTAAGAGAAGAGATGTCTGCTAAATGCTAAATGAACTTTAACAGATGTAAAACTAGCACCTTTGTTATATAGTTCAGGGAAGAAAGTCAGAACTTCCCCTAATGATGCCAACACTGTGGAGATGTGCTCGTTTTGAAATCAGAAAACAAACTTCTTCCATTTACCTTTGTAAATCTCTTTGCTGGAATTCTGGGAGGCTCTAATAAGATTCACTACCTCTGGAGGGAACTGAGGGTCCCTGGCAATCACAGGGATTGGAGAATACAAGTGGTTAAACTAAGAGAGCAAATGTCTGAGTGAGTCTTTCTGGGCAGGTAAGACAGCATAGCAGTGTTCTGAGGAAGAGATAGCAGTCTCTTTTTTACACAAGGCCACAGCACGGGGAACTAGATATGGTGAGGCCAGAACAGTGCTATGAGAATGAGCTTGGTTCTGCACTGCTTGGAATTCTGCAGGAGTTTTGGAATCTATGGGACTGGAGGGGAAGGTGTAAAGCAGACTGGGTGGGAAGGCAATCATGGGAGAATGCATGCCTTGGTGATTGTCCTTCTGGAGGCACTATGTGGGAAAAAAAGAAGGGATATTTGGCTTGAATAGTGAAGCAAAAATATTGCAAACAGGTTGTCCGCATTTTTTAAATGTACTGTTCACTACTTTGGCACTGAGAGACTATTCATGAAGAAGTAGGATTTGTCTGCCCAACTTGTCCACAACCAAACTGGACATCCCCTGTATGTGCATTGCTATTAGACTGCCATGTGAGGCCACTGCTCATTCCTACACGCTCATAGGTTCTCTGCGCAAGTGGAAGGATGGGGTTCCCCTTGCTGGTTGATGTTCCATACCACTGCCATGTTGTCTGACAGCATGGCAACTGCACCCCAAGGAAGCATGTACCAAAATGTTTGCAAAGCTAGTAGGACTGCTTTCATGTTGAAAATGTTTATATGCAAGGAGACCTCTTCCTTGAACCTTGTACCACCTTGTTCACAAAGTGCCCTGCACCAAGGAAAGACATATCCGTGGTCATTATTGCCTTGAGAAATGGTTTGGTTCATGGAGCTCTGAATGACGGATTCTGAGAACTGGTCCACTTGATAGCATTTGACAAGGTGATTGTGTGCAACAGTGGCTGGTAAGTTTGATCCTACCGAGTCTGAAGTACCCACTGTAGGATCTTCTTTCTGTGCTGGGCATGAGATACCATTTGGATGGAGGTGGTAATCAACTCACTTCACTGCTGAAAGCTTGTACTGTAATATTAATGATGTCACTTTTTGTACTATGGTTGAAAATTTCTCTCGAGGAAGGACTGGTATTTGTTTGAATGTGCTTATGTGACAGCTTATGAATTCCAGGTCCTGAGATGGCTAAAGACGGGATTTGGACAAGTTAATGGTAATCCCCAAAGACTGAAAGATATGGAGCAAGTAATGCCTTGCATTCACTAATCGCTCTAGTGTGGTGGCTACCAAGAGCCAATTGTCCAAATATAGACAGATTGTATCCCCAGATGTTGCATGTGTGCTGTGTCTAAAAGACATACATTTGGTAAACACAGGAGGACTGTAGTGGACTGAATGGCAGGGCTCGAATATGAAAATGACTGGCTCTCACTTGGAAATGAAGGTACCTCCTGGATGATGAATATTTTTAAAAGAAGATAAGCATCCTGGAGGTCCACATACCACATCCAGTCTCCTGCCAGTAGACAAAGCAGGATTGACTACACTGTACTCATCTGGAAAGCCTCCTTTTCACATGTTTGTTGAGCTTGATGAGATCCCATTTTGGCCGGTCTGGAGTCTTTTTGTACATTAAAAAGAATCTGAAGTAAAATCATGATTTTTCTATGATCCAATGGGACCTTCTAGATGTATCTTTTGTTGAGATCTGCTTGCACCTCTTTTTTTGCTGTCTCTCTCGGTCTGGGTGGTACTGTGGAGAGATGAGAAGGAATGGCAGGTGAAGTTGTGGAAAAAAGAATAAAGTAGCCTCGGAATATGATTCTCTTTACCCATGAACCTGACATTATGGTAATCCATGCTGGAAACTTCAAAAAATGTTCCCCATGCCTCCAGAGGGGGGCATTGGACAACCCCTTAGGGATCATAGGAGCAAAATCCACAAAAGGATCCCTTACCTCCCTGGCTGTTTGGACCACCTCTATCCCTAGTTTGGAGAGTGGCCTGAAACTCTCATCTGTCCTGACAGCCTCTATTCGGATACTGTCTTTGGTGGGGTTGCTGGGATTTGTGGAACTGTCAATTCTTATCCCCTTTTTGGTTACACTGAAAGGTCCTTTGGAGAACTGAGAACTTAATTTCAACTGCTGTGAGCATCATCTTGCCCTCTTGCTCACAGGTAGACAACCTGTCTTTGACTTGTTGCCCAAACAGCAAAATACCATCAGATGAGGCATTAAAAAACACAGCTTTGAAACAGTCCAGAAAATCTGTTGAATGCAGTCAGTCTGCTCTAGCTAATTCATTAAATTATGAATTAAAAGCATAGAAAGAGAAGAAACTGTAGACACAGTAGCTAACTGGATTGCTAGTTGGGAACTTAAATTGCCTGCCAAGTAGCTGTTTTAAGGTATCAGCCATCTTCTTGTGCAATTTCTCTTTTAAACTTGATAATATGTGCCATGTAGCTTAAGGCTTGAACTGAAAAAGTTCTTGATACATAAACAAACTTCCCTAATCTGTCCATCATTGTAAACTCTTCAATGGGAGGATGAAAGGACTGAGCATCCTCAGAGATACCCGTTTTGTCCGCTGCAGTCATAACAACAGAGTCCACAAGGGGTCTCAGTCACGTCCGGCACTTTTCAAACCTTAGAACAGATCGTATCATCAAGCTTATCTGGAGGAGGCAACACCCATGCAGTACGAGGACAGGAATTGTAGGCCTCCTGTAAGATTTGTTATTCTGGAAAGGTTTGGTCGAGTCTATATCATAACATCTCAAACTGAAAATATTGAATGCTCACAAGAGCGAAAATGCCGAAACTCGAATTTGGTATTGTGGGGGGGCTGCACCCCCCCCCCCCCGCTAAATATATATTCCAAATCCGGGATCGCACTACTGTGAGGAAAGGGCAAATATCCCAATCTTCACTGTACTGCAATCTCAAAAACCGACCCTCGACATTTCGGCACTTTTGCTGTTGTGCCATTCGACATTTTCACTATGCGATAATATGATAAAGATCCGTTTGGTGGTCTACTCCACCTCTGCCTCATCATCTCTAAGATTTCACTAAAGGAAGGATCTTTCAGACGGGATGTGGGAGAAATCTTTCCTTCGTCCAAATTTGCAGCCAGTGTGGAGGACTCTGAAGGGTAGTCTAAGTGACTCCATACTGAAATGTCAGGATTCGAAATGCAGGGTTCCAGAAAGCTGAAAAAACAGATAACAGTGAATCTCAAAAATTGCTCTTCCCCATAAAACTTCTATTTTTCGGGATGCAAGCCCCTCTGTGCCCTCCACACACCCCAAAGTTATATATACCAACTCGGAGATCATCATACCTCAGAGAAAAGGGAATATTCCACGAAATGGCATCTCAGACTTGGTATATACAAGTCTGACCTTTTGTCCAGTCTTCATGTTTTGGGACTCACTCTAGCAAGTCCAAACATTTCAAATGGTCACTTTCTGAGTGTTTTCTCTTGCACTTCCTCAACCATCTGGGGCTAGAGTGCCAAGCATCCTTGAACTATCTGAGGAAGAGGAAATTCAAGCTCTCATAGAATCTGGCCTATGCATCCTCTTGTCCTGTGACAGCAACTGTGATGTCCTACCCAAGTGTCTAGACTCACCAACATTTATGTGCATCATCGGCACCGCTGTTAGCTGTGGGCACAAATCTATTTGAAACAGTACCCTTTTGCATCAAAGAGTCTGTTGAAATAGCCAGGTCTGTTAGAATTGGTGCTAAAGATAAGAATGGAATAGAAGGAGCACACTAGCTCCTGCCATCAGTGCTAAAACCCCTTGGGCAGAGGCTAAGACAGAGACCTTCTGTCCAGAGGAATCAAAAGCGGAGTTCTTTGACACCAAGAAGGGTCCTGATGGAATCAGTACTGACAAGTTCACTGCCAAAGGCTCAACACTGACACCAGAGGATCTAGTAACCATTGACACCAACATACTTGGATCAAGATTACCATTGCTGAAGTAATGTGTGTCAGAGATGTGAGATCAGTCCACACCAACAATGCTGGCACTACAGTTGCTGCCATTCATAGGTTCATCGGTAGGTACTAGGCTATCGGCCCAAGGGCCTAAGTAAGCCTAGCCAACAAGGTTCCCTGTCTTACGCCACCCAAGAAAGTTAACTTCCTGTGCCTCTGTCGAGAGGAGCCACAGAAGTGATCCCCGGGGTGTATTTCCTATTTCCCATCCACTCACCAAGATTTTTCTTGAAGAGTGCTAATGAGGAACTTTGTTTGACATAGATGGGTAGCTTGTTCCAGAGTATAGGAAGTATTTGGGACAGGAATCTATATTTCCAGCATGTCCTGTTTATTGTGGTGACAAGGTTTAGGTCCCTAGAGCATGTAGCTCGGAGGGATTGGGATTTCTTTAGGTGTAGCATGTCCAACAGCTCTGGGTTTAACATAGCTTTATATGTTAGGTAGAGATCTCCTCGGAGTAGGCACTATGCTAGAGTGTAAAGCTGAAGTTTTTTGAGACGGTCAGTGTAGGGCATCTATTTGAGGCCAGTAATCCTCGTTGTGAGGTACTTCTGCGGCCTTTCCAGCTGCTGCAATGTTTTGTGAGGTACATTCCAAAAAGGGTGTTGTACTCTATAATGGGTCTAATAAGTGCTGAGTAGAGGGGAACAATGACCTAATTTTTTCTGCATGAGAACCCTTTTGTGATGAGGTGTGTCACATAGAAGGATTTCCTGGCTACTGTGGTAATGTGATTATCAAAGGAGAGACTACTGTCCAGCTGGGCCCCAAGGTCTCTTATCACACATTCGGTGTTAAGTAGACGGCTGTTTATGTGGTAGTTCATGGGTACAGTTTTTTTACCAAAGGGGATGATAATGCACTTTTTGGCATTGAGCTTGAGGCCATGCCTCTGACACCAAGCATCTGCCTCAGTGAGGCCCTTCTGTAGGATGTCCACATCATCTGGGGACTCGACTATGGCTCCTAGTTTGCAGTCATCTGCGAACTTCATTAGCCAGAGGCCTTCTGTGTTAGCCTGTACTTCAGAGAAGTAGATACCAAACAGGAGAGGTCCCAGGAGTAAACCCTGTGGTACTCCACTTGTCACTGATTTGAAGTCAGATTTGGAGTCTGCAACTTTTACAGTGTGGGTTCTGTCAGTGAGCCAGTTGGCAACCCATCTTGTGACATAGGGATTTATACCTAGTTTAGTGAGTTTAGCTATAATTCCAGAATGGGGGATGGTGTCAAAAGCCTTGGCGAGGTCAAGATAGGCTGTGTAAACCACCTTACCCTCGTCTATGGCTTTGGTGACTGCCTCAAAGAAGTAGATCAGGTTCAGAAATCATGATCTGCTTTTCACAAACCCAAACTGGGTGGGGTCCAAAAACTGCTGGTGCTGAAACTGCGCCCAGAGGAGGAAAGGCAAATGGAAAGCCTTTAGTCAACTGAGATGATCTTCTACTCCCAGTAGGAACTGTTGGGGCTGGGATAACAACATACTGAATCTGGGCATTGACAAAAGATGACATCTTGTCTTCCAATTCTAGCTGTTTAGGGCTCCTCAACAATGGAAAGAGGTCTAGATGATATCAATTTTGACAATTCCCTTTTAGAAGAGAAATTTCCTATTTAGTGTGGAGGTGTGGAATCCTCTTTAGTGCCTGAAGAATCCTGGTGCCAAGGAGGAGACCACCTCAGTGAAGATAACCAGGGCCTGGTGGGACAGAACCTAGTTGAAGAGACACTAAGAATGGGGGAAGAGAGAAAGACATAGAGGGGGCATCTTGGTTAAAGGTGGAGTGGCCAGCCTAGGCAACTTGGCTGGTGAAAGCTTTTTCAGCACTGAAGGTTCCTCCAGTTTCTTCTTCTCTTCTTTTTCTCAATGTAGGATGTCCTGATGAGGCTGTTGGAACAGCATCAGCAGGGATAATTCCCTTTGCCAAAAGTTTGTTACATTGATCTGCAAGTGTATTAAAAATAAAACCCTTGCAAACACAGTCAGCATCCAAATGAGTTGCTCCTAAGCACACTAAACACAGATCAGGAAGATCTTGGGAGGCAACTTGTGCCAGCACCGTTTACATGTATTGAAACCTTGCTTGGTTTCTTTCTTCATAATTTATAACCCTTAAAAGTCACAACAATAAAGCAAAAGTAGTACCACTTCTTTGTCACCCTAAGCAAATTTTCTTTACCCACAGAAAGTGAAAAAGTAGAAGGCAAGTTTTTCTCTTTGTTCTCTTTTCCTAGGCAACTCCCTGAAAAAGATCAACCCACAGTAGGCATACTAATCAAGGGCTTAGGATTTCTTTCCCAGCTATGTAAAGGACCTTCACCTGCCCCTTCCCTGAGACCAACAGGAGTCACTCTCACACGGTCATGGAGGACTGCTCTACAGCCACATGGGACATGTCTGTCCACCAGTCTTTAGTGGCTCTAGGAGCTATACTACAGGGACTGGGGAAAAACAACGAGCAGTCAATTCCAGCCACAACAGAGTCACCCACCAGCAGCTGAGACACAGTTGCAGCTTGCCTGACATCCAAAGACTCCATAACTACTTTCTCCTTCTTCTTGCAGAGAGGGGATGGAAGAATTGCCAAGATCAGTAATTGCTCCCTAGGTTCAGCTGAGATGAAAGCACTGAAGATGGGAAGCAGCCAGTAAGAGTCGGTAAAACTTTAAACAGGCAGCTGGAGATTCTAAGGTAAAAAAAAATCACTGACAGTCTCCCAAAAGCCTTAACACATAAAACCTACAAACCAGCAAGACAAAAGTTTTTAAAAAGAGGCAATTTACGCAGTTTGTTCACACAAGCATTCACATACGAAATTTCCCCTACAGTTTGTGATAGTCCACAACACGTGTTTCCAAGAACACACTAAAGATTATGACACAAAAACACAAGTTTCCTCAAAACATTATTTCAGTGGAAGGCTTTAGCCAACATGTGAATCATCTCCATAGCCTTGAAGGATTACTAGCACACTTCAGTAGCAAGAAAGCTTGACACTTTCTTATTCTGTCTTTCTGCACAAAGCTCTTCTCCTGCTCTTGACAGAGCATGAAGAAGGTGCCCTTTGGTTTTTAAAAGCTAGCTGGTGGGGGTATGTTCTAAACAGTTAAAGCTACATAAACCAAAGATCTTATTTTGAACATCTTGGTTTTATGTCATTTTCACCCTCGTAACCATGGTTGCCAGGAAGTGCAACTCCCCCTTTGGGATGCATTTCATGAAACATATTAGACAATTAAAAAGGCACCAAAGGTTCACAACTTAAAAGATCATAGACCTTTTATTCTATGAGGTATCGAGACAGGTTGGAAGCTCTAGGCCTTTGTCCAGTGTCTTATTGATATTTGAGGGGAGATCTCCATTTCACTTACCTGATTGTCCTGGATCTCCTGTATCTCTGCAGGTCCAATGTCTCCACCAGTACTAGAATCAAGAACATGAACCTTTACCAACAGATAAATAAAACACAGTGAAGGGACAGGGTTGTAAACCTGCAACTCCCAAACCTCAGGAGTAAACTTCTCCTGTACATTAAGCAATGACATTCTATTTTCCTTTAAACATAACTAATAAGAAATTGGTCTCCCACTAGGTCATTCTGACCATAAAACTATTATGCTGACTATTCTAAAGCCCTTAAACTTAAACATAAAACTTTTAAGAAGGTATCTAACTATATCAACTATGACAAGTTGATGAGTAAATAAACCAGATTTCACTTGGAATTTTACTCAGATAATTCAGGTTTGGATTATGGGTACTTCAGGTTGGAAAAAAACTATTGGATTAAGGTACTTCAGAAAATATATTTACAGTCACAAGTCTCGAAGAAAATTCTTTTGTGGTATAGACTAATATAGGTTGTACTGCTATAAAAAGAGAACTTTTAGAGTTATTAGAAATTTTCCAATGGCTGCCAATAAACGGAAACTCAATAAGTTTAGTAAGTTTCTTAAATATGAGTTTAAGAAGGCTAAGAATTCATATGAGTGTAGATTGTTGAACGACAAATCCAACAAGAAGGGTTTTTTAATATATAAATCTGATTAATAATAGATCATCTCCTACTATTTCAATTAAGATTAATAAACAGCAAATTCACAATACAAATATTATTGTAAAAGAGTTCAATATTTTTTTAAGAATCAGCCCTCTGAGTATCTTGGATGTAGCACCCAAAGTTATTACTATTTCTGGGAAATGCATTCATATTTCTGAGAAATCTATTTTTAATGTTTTAAAAAGAATTAAGAGATCTGCATCAGTGGGTCCAAACTTAATCCCTGGTTATTTAGTGCAAAATTTAAAGGAAATACTGCCTTCAGCTCTATATGTGATCTTTAATAAGCTATTGGTAAATAGGTGTGTCCCAAATTCTTGGAAACTCTCCAGTGTTATCCCAATTTACCAGAGTGGTGAGAAAGAAAAGACCTACAAATTTGACATCCTTATTGGGCAAAACATTTGAAATATGTTTAATTGAACTAATTCTTAACACTAGCATGAATATGTCCACTGAAGATCTGGACCAGTACAGATCTAAGGGAAGATCAACCTTGAGCAGTTGTATAGAGTTTTATGATCAGGTGACTATGGCTCCTGATGTTGGTCTCTCACCTGGGCTTATTTTTTAGATCTAGCTAAGGCATTTGATACTTTACCTCATCAAGTCATCAAAGATGTTCTCTTACACTCTGGGATAAATTGTTATATAGATAGATGGATAGCAAACTGGTTGACTAATAGAAAACATAGAGTAAGAGTTAATAACATCTATTCAGATTACTTACTGGTTAAATCTGGTATACCACAGGGATTTGTTTTGGGGGCCTTTTTGTTTAATCTTTTCTCTAAAATACCTAAAAGTGATAAGTTCTGGATTTTTAAATATGCATATGACTGTAACGTTGTTTTTATTTCACAAAATGATAGTAAGTCTAAGCAATTAAATTTATATAGGCCACGGCTGTATAACTGGTCACATGATATAGGTTTAACTTTCAGTATGGACAAATTTAAGTTATTGTATTTCAATAATAAGGCTTATAGACACCCCATTTATCAACAAATACAACTGAGGAAGTCAAATGTTATCATGACTTGGGAATTAATATATCCTTTAAACTATCTTTTTATTCAACATATTAAAGAAGTTTCATGGAAGGCAACAAAGTATACGGTCTTTCTTTTGAAGAATTTAACTACCAAAAAAATGAGACTTGTTTAGCTGAGTTATTTAGAACTTATGTAAGGCCAATCGTTGAATATAATAATGCCTTTGTGTACATACATATGCTAATTTGATGTGTTTAGAGAAGGTACAGAGAAGATTTGCAAAAGGAGTGTCGCTCTTAAAAATATGGGTTACTTTTTTGGGTGTCAGCATTTGAACCTGTTTTCTACTAGCTATAGATATCTAAGGGGAAAATATATTTTGGCATATAAAACCTTTTATGATACTAACTTACAATCAATGTTCAGTGTGGAGGTTTACAAGAATTCTAGAATTTTTAACCATAATCATTTGAAATTTGCCTCTAAAGTGGGTAAATTAAATATAACACATTCCTTTACAACTGTTAGACTAACACATTTGTGGAATAATTTGTCAGAACATATTAGATCCGCTAAGAGTTTGGATTGTTTTAAGGAAGGACTAGAAGACTGGATGGGTATAAGGGTAATTTAATTTCCATTCAATGAACAGGTGCTCTTTGATGGCTTTTGGGCCAAACCACTGTAAATACATACAAGTATGTAAGATGTCTAGATGGATATTCTTAAATTTATTCCAGAACTGACTGGTATGGTCCTACTGAAAAAAGGAGGTACGGCCTGAGGAAGGGTACTAGCAAAGCATAAATGGTCATAAGATTCAAGTGTCCTGGCATACCTATGAAATGTATGAAATATCAAGTATGGCAGATTGTCGCACATAAAGCTTATATTTCAGAAGTTAGAGACATGAAAAAAAAGTTTTCAGAGAAACAAATTTTTGTCTACTGCTGCAGTTCGTTCAAATGCAGGAACAGTCAATTTCTTTAATACAAAGTATAGGCTTTCAAGGAATCAGGTAGCAGTGTGAAACAACTCAGCTGAAAATTTGAAATTACTGCTAGGAGTATCTTTACAAAGGACTAGTTCAAACCAGTGTCAAAGATCTGTGCAACATAGTCTGGAACTCGAGTAACCATGTAGTTACATGGAGGAAGTTAGGTCTAGTTGAGGTCTGTCAAATGGCTGGGTCAGAAGAATGCAGAAGGACTTGAGGCCCACCAGACGCTGAGGTCAAAGCAGAGGGAAACAAATGTATCCAGGTCAACATATGTTAGGAGTTTGCTTCCTGAAAGAATCTTGTAAGGAAAATGGAGAAAAGTTTAAAGAAGTCCTAGGAAGCATTTCTGGATGACAGCATCCCTGGGAAGTGAGGGAAAATAAATTACTGTGTTTGGTGCTGGTTGGAGATGCAAATACATTATAGCAAGGCTTCCTCCAGAAAGAGAGGTCTTCCACACCACTGACTGACTGAGGAATCATGTGTGTGCCATTAGTAAAAAGTGAGTGAGCCAGTCTGCAAAGGGTTGGCCTTCCAAGGAATGTGGATGACCGAGTAAGCAGTTTGTGGACACAGCCCACTCCCATACCCTCACACTTCTTGACAAGGGATGGGGTGGGGTAAGAGTGAGCTCCTCTCTGCTTATGTACCAAACGACACGTATGCTGTTGGTGTAGCTGGCACATTGCAGATTGTCATAATGGTTAAGGTGTTTACCTTACAGACATAAGGTACATTTGATTCTCACTTTTGAGGAGAATTGGCTAGGCTTATAATGGCCCACAAAGGCAGCTACTCAAGTACTAACCTATGAACAGCATCTTGAAGTATGGAGACCTGTCAGTACTGTGAAAAGGCCTGGCCTCATCTCTGAGCTAATGACAAACAAACTGGCTTATTATCTGCCATTATACTCCTTTGACTGTCTGCCCATGACAACGCACAGGCATCAGTGGTGACAGCCACTACAGAGATGCAGACTAGAAATGGATTGCCCAGAGTCAGGTTTGCTGTGTAAGTCCACCATTTCAAGAGAAACCTGCAAGCCTTTGATATCCTTATGTACCATATCATGGGGTCTTTCACCTGAGACCAGTGATCTTTTATGGCCCACTGCAGATTTTTTATGTGAAATCTGGTATTTGTTAGTTTATGCGTATTTGTATTTGTTAACCAGGGCACTGTTGTGCATGCATGTTGTTCACACTCAGTCCAGAAGCACTGTTTGGTTAACTAACTTATTCAAAAGTTGCACAGTAAGGAAATGAAAGATGTGGGGATCAAAGCCTGGACTATGAGTTTGTTAAAGGTCATGTGCAAATGTGTTTTTATTACAGTTAGTTTTTGCAGTAATCATGAGCTTATCATGTAAAATGGATTTTCAGATTCAAAAATATACTATTTTTACTTTAGTTTCTTCACCGGAATTACACTTATTAAGTTTAATAAACTACTGTTTGTATTTCCAGTACGCTGAGCAGCTGCCAGGGTCTTCTTTATTCTGAGTCATGAGGTCCTGCATTTTGGTGATGCAATGGGGGGAATAAACATGTTG
This sequence comes from Protopterus annectens, assembly GCF_019279795.1. Lineage (NCBI taxonomy): Eukaryota > Metazoa > Chordata > Ceratodontiformes > Protopteridae > Protopterus > Protopterus annectens. The sequence goes on from NC_056745.1 coordinate 527,846,451, forward strand.
GAGTGGACAGGCATGTTTTCTGTAGTGTGCAGCAGATATCAACATATAAAGTGATACATTATACAGAACACTCAGTCAGAAAAATAGACAAATATTCAAATAAGCAGTAACAAAACAGAAATGGAATTGGATAAGATAAATAGTAAAATGTGTAATGCTTGACATACACTGTAATAACAACATAATAGTGTTCTAAATAACTGTTTACCATGGAGTAACCACTCAGGATGAAAACTAGGTGTAAATAACTAACCACAAAGGCAGCCTACATTAAATACTTCTGTGTGTTCTATATTGACTGCATTACAGCTGGAATGAAAAATATTCATTGAATTTCAGTTCTTTATTTATTGACATTTGTTAACTGTGTTAGTCCAACTGGGCTTGAGGCCCATTTTCAGTGGAGAAACAAGGAGAAAAGTTCCAAAAAAAAACAGTTACAGGAAAACAATATTGCAGTTAAAAAGTTTTAAGCACATACATATATGCCAGAGACCTCTCTTTTGACCACCACATTGCCACTGCGGTCAGAAAGTCCTTCTATGTGGCACATCTCATTACTAAGGGTTTTGCATCCAGGAAGAAAGAGGTCATTGTCTCCCTCTACTCTTCCCTCATTAGGCCAATCATTTGGTACAATGCCCCATTGGGCATGTACCTCACTAGACACCTGCAACAACTGGAGTGGCCACAAAAGTACTTCACAAAGAGGATTCTAGGCCTTAAACACTTGTCCTATACGGACAGACTCAAAAAACACCAACTATTCTCTGTCTCATATCACCTATTTAAAGGCGATCTCTGCTTGACTTACAAAGCCATGCCTGACCCAGCTCTGTTAGAAATGCTACATCTAAAGAAATCCCAATCCCTCTGCACTACATGCTCCAGAGACCTCAACCTCATTACCACAGTCAACAGAATGTGCTGGAGGGACAGGCTCATAACACAGAGATTGCCCATGGTATGGAAAAGACTTCCCATACATGTCAAACACAGCACCTCACTGGCCCTCTTCAAGAAAAATCTTGATGAGTGGATTGGAAATAGAAAATTCACGCTGGGGATCACTCCAGTGGCTCTACTTGATAGAGGCACTGGGAACTAAGGTCAGGTGGCACGATGCCAGGGTAATCCTATGGGCTCCAGGGTCATTAGCCTAGAACATACCTATGAACCTATCAATCCCTGATAGGGAAACAGTCACTAGATTGAAGTCCAAATATCTTCATGGCCTCTTCCCATTCTCTTACCTTTCTCTCTCTGGTTATTTGCTCCTAATACCTTAGTTCCTTTGACACTTTTCTCCAGTAAATTCCAGCCCCATCTTGCCTATTTTTCTGTTCTCCTAATTGCAGTCATTCCTATTGGCATAATCTTCTTGCTCCATTCTCATGTTGGCTAAGTTCTTAGAATACTTTCTGCTACATTATAAATACAATAATATAACATTCTATTTGACCGTTGCTATTCTACTTAAGAATCTTCATCCAAAATTCCACTCTCTCCTTATTTCTTGAATTTCCACTCAGCTTCATCATCATCCCTTTCCACTTTGAATTATAGCTTTCTGCTAGTGTTATGTATATGAAGCTTAACTGTGTAGCTCCAAAATATCCCTTCAAATCAAGTAATCCTAAACCATCTTGTTCTTCTGGAAGGATGAACTTATTCCACTGGAACATTGCCCTCTTCTCATCCCAGATAAAATCCTTCAACTCTTTATTGACTGTCTACAACTTTCCCTCCGTGGATAAACATATGCCTGACCTGTATGCAAAACTAAAGGGACTAAAAACATTTTCATTGCTTGTCTCTTGCTAGCCATACCAATAAACAAGAGCTTCTAGTGTCTGTTTTTATATTATCTTTTGTTTAGTCTCTTCCCACATATCCTTAACTGCTACAATAGAATAACCTATATTCCTAAATACTTCATTTTATCATGCCCAAGTACATCTGGGTACTACTGAACCAATTAATCTCTGGGCACATAGCTTATAGTTATAGCCTTTGTTTTGTCTTCATTAATTTTATATCCCAAAAAGACTTAAAACTGTTACAAAATGTTCTACAACACTGCAGTGCCCTTTCCTGGTTTTATTGTGTATATATAACTATTTTTCCTTGCTCCTGTTCACATCACTGGATCCACAAAAATGCCTTTACCCTACCTGCATTCTGCCTGCTTTGATTTAACACTCTACCCAGCAATTCCACTGCATACTGTGTATTTGTAAAGCATCAGCGTACTACTGACCTTACATCTGCTCTCTCTTCAGTCAAGACTACAATCTGGATGTCCACTAATCAAATTGAGCTAAAGATTTTTTTACCCTGTCTGCATTCTGTCTTCCTTGAATTGACTATCTACCGAGCAATTTCACCCCATATTGTGTATTTGTAAGGCATCAGCGTACTACTGACCTCGCATGTGCTAGCTCTTCAGTCAAGACCGTAATCCCAATCATCCACTAATCAAATCGGGCTAAAGATTTGTAGGTGTTAGACATAGTTTACTGCTACATTACACAGTGTTTCTGGCTAGTATAATCATTGGCTATGTGGTGGTTATCCTGTGCAGCATGGCAGCAAGGAACTAGGCCACCCCCCACACCCCTCCAATTGGTATTCTCTATTATCCCTTTTTTCCAGCCAAGGTCTTAATCACATTGTGCTTATTCTAGGTAACACTACATTTTTGGCGATTCACAGTTACAACCACAAGGAATTCAAACCCTACAATTACTTCTTACTTTAGTGATTTTTTTTTGTTTTGTTTGAGAACTGACGCTATCTGGTCCCTCCCATCTTGGCCTATCAGAGGTGATTTATCCCACCTGAAAGTCGGGCACCATTTTTCCAAACTATTTTTTTCCTTGCTGCCGTTCACATCACTGGATCCACAAACACACCATAAGTTATTTTTGGACTTCGCTTGCTCTTTAAACTGCACAGCATCATACATACTTAGGTTAGTTTGGCTCTTGTTAGGCTTTTGGTATAGTCCAAGCCTTAGATCAGCTGTTTGTATTTCTACTTGAATGAAAAGGCAATCTGCCGCTGACATTCTATTGTACCTGAACGCACAGCAGCATGTTTAATTTTGTGCTTCCCACTGAGTTTCACAGCACTGTACCATGTTCATGTTAGTGTCATTTTTTTCTGTTGTGGTATGATTTTAGTTCTCTGTACTGATATGATTGTACTGTATGAGCACTTCTGCAAATATCTGCATTGGCTGCACTGATTAATTTTGTTATTAGCTGCTAGTGTTACTTTCAGTTAAAGACTGCTCTGAAGAAGCTGGTCATTTAAATGCTCGGATGCTCTGTTATGTAAGTGTTTTACTGGATATGTGTGCATTGCCTGCTCTAGTCACTTCATATAATAATTTTATGGTACACCTGTCTGTTATGACCTCTCTGCAGCAACTACTACTTTTTATGTGCTTAGACGCTGAATGACTTATGTGTACAATGCTCACAGTGTATTATTTGCTGTAACTACTACCTCTGTTTGTAATTTATTTTTTCCTTCAACATCTGCCTCAGCTGTTATACTGTCTTTATTTATTTTTATTTTCCTTTTTAGTTTACCCTGCCTGCATTCTGCCTACTTTGACTTAACTCTCTACCCAGCAATTCCACCCCATACTATGTTTTTGTATGGCATCAGCGTACTACTGACCTCACATCTGCTAGCTCTTCAGTCAAGACTGCAATCCAGACCGTCCACTAATCAAATCGGGCTAACAACTTGTAGGTGTTAGACAATTTACTGCTAAATTCCACAGTGTTTCTGTCTCGTACAATCATCGGCTATGTAGTAGTTATCCTGTGCGGCATGGCAGCAAGGAGCTAGTTCACCCCCCCAACTGCTATTCTCTATTACTGACCCAGCATACTTATTTGCACTGCTAGATTCTACTACTCAGTACTAGTAACTTGAATTACTGCAGACTAAACACCTTAAATTTTTGTTATCCCTTTTTCTTAGCCAAGGTCCCTACTCTTAATCATACTTTGCTTATTCTAGGCAAAATTAGATTTTTGGTGATTCACAGTTACAACCACAAGGAATTCAAACCCTAAAATTATTTCCTACCTTACTGACTGTTTTTTGTTTGAGCAATGATGCTACCTGGTCACTCCCAAGCTGCCTGCAGCTTGCTGTGTCTGACAGAAATGAGAACCATTACCTGCTGCCCCACAGCATACTCTCTAGCTCGGACATTCCTATCATACCAGACCTTTTTCTGCTGTTGGGCTTCTGCCAGGTTCTCCTGGGCCAAGCCCATGAGTTCCCTGAGGCTTGTCCTGAGGTTTAGGACATATGCCACAACAGACTCCTTGTGGGATTCACACTCACCCTCCCACTCATCTCGAATGAAATCTACAGTTCCCCTCACCCTATGCCCATACAGCAATTCAAAGGGTGAAAAACCTGTGGATTCCTGGTGCACCTCTCTGTAAGCAAACAGATGGGGCAAACATTTGTCCCACTCCCTCCTAAACTGGTCTGCAAATGCCCATAGCATGGTCTTCAGTGTAGAATTTAAACTCTCCACCAGACCATTAGGCTGGGAGTGGTGTTTAGGTGCTTTACCCCACAGTGCTTCCACAGACAAGCCAGCAGGACTGGCATGAAATTGTCACCTCTGTCAGTCAGTATTTCTTTCGGGAAACCTACCCTTCTCAAACTCTCTAACAAAGCATTTGGCACCTTTTCTGCCTCAATGGAGGACAGATCCACTGCCTCAGGGTATCTGGCAGCATAATCTACTACCATTAGGTTATACTTCTACCCTGTGGAAATTGGGGTACTCAGAGGCCCCACAATATCCATAGCTACCTTCTGAAACATCTCCTTAATCACAGGCAAAGACATCAAAGGAACTTTGACCTTGTCTCCTGCCTTGCCTACCTCTTGGGACTGCAAACAGGTCCTACAGTAGCCTGTTACATCCCTGGAAATCTTAGGCCAATAAAAGTTCTGCATAATACGTATTTTGGTACATTTTATGCCCATATGAGCTGCAAAGGGAATATCATGGGCTATGGCTACAAGTGCCAGATGATAGGCTCTGGGAACTACCAACTACTGTATTCTCTCACTCTCTAGCCCACCCTTAGGGGTCCATTCTCTATACAGTAACCCTTTGTCCCAGTATACAGATTCCCCTTTTCTTCGAGAATCAGGTGACTCCCTGGCTACTTCCCTCAAGCCTTGTAATGTAGGGTCTGAGAACTGAGCCTGTCTCAACTCTCTCGTTGTAACCCTTCCCAGCTCCCCTTCCACAGGAAATCTGGTATCACTGCTACAGGGTAGCCACCTCACCAGTCCTGACTTCAAGTGTGCTGTCTGTCTGGGTCCCCCCCAGGCTACTAGATGCACAAGCTTTTCTCCAAGCCTGACTGAGTGTAACTGCATGCACACAAGATACTGTATTATCAAAATCATTCCTATCAGGACATCTGCAGGGATATCTTTAAACGGTTCTACCTCAGTTAAATGACACGCCGGAACATCGACACGGAAATCACGAGCCCCAGAAGATCGACAGCTCAGAAGACCGACGCGACGGGCCCCAGAAGACCGACAGTGCAGAAGACCGACCCGACGGATGAAAGCACCGACGCCGAGGATGCTGACATGGGAAAAGGCTGTGTAAGTATGCGGTAGTGACGGTGCAAGTAAGGTAAGTGTGGATATTGACGGTCTGTGGGGATAGGGGTGGGTTAAGTGAGTTAGGGTTAGGGAGCGGGTCAGGTAAGTGTGCGGTAGTGATTGTGTTTGGGTTAGGGCGGATAAGTGAGTTAGGGTTAGGAGCAGGTCAGGTAAGTGTCGGTAGTGATTGTGTTTGGGTTAGGGCGGATAAGTGAGTTAGGGTTAGGGAGCCGGGTCAGGTAAGTGTCTTGTAGTGATTATGTTTGGGTTAGGAAGGGATAAGTGTGTTAGCGTTAGTGAGCGGGCCAGGTAAGTGTGTGGTAGTGATTCGGTTGTGGTTAGGGGCGGGATAAGTGAGTTAGGGTTAGGAGCGGCCAGGTAAGTGTGCGGTAGTGACGGACCTTAGGGTTAGGGTTTGGGTTAGGGTTGTAGGTAGTTGTGTATGTGAGGTTTAGTGTGGGTTTGTAGGGATTTTGGTGTGCTTGTGTTGTGTATGTGGTTTTTGGACGGGGAATGTGTTTTGTTTGTTGACTGTTGTGATTGTGGTGTGTGCAGTGTATGAGGTTTCGTGTTTGTGTACCGTCGGTTATTTCGTTGTCGGGCATGTGGGATTTTGTGTTTTTGTACTGTCGGTTATGTGGTTTCGGTGATTGCGTTGTCGGTGTTATGGGGTTTCGTTTATGTGAGGTAGAACCCCTTAAACACACCTACTTGCTTGCTTCCTTTTCCACCCTCCCAGTCAAGGTGAACCCTAACCTAAGGTATTTGGAATGGGGTCTCTCCTAAAGCTCTGACTAAAGTAGACTGCACAAACAAGCAGTGCTCCTCTTTTACCATTGCAGGCTTCACAATGGTTAGGCCGGAGGCTGTCTCTCTTAGCAATGGCCTGTTTTCCATCTACTAAGACAGAATATGAAGTCTTGTCATAGTTGGTACCCTTGTTGTCTGCAGACAGCTTAGCACTGATACTCTGTCATTCCCACTTACTGTCTCCCTCACCTTTTGCTCCCCACCTTGTCTCCATGGACATCAATACATACATAGCCCCACTGGTTACATTTAAAACATTTAACCCTTTACCCTGGTTATGTACCTAAACTAGTGGCTTCCCCTGCTACTTTCAGACTCTGTTGGGGTGTTTATGCTGCCCACCATGGGTTTCCATAGACCCATGTGCAGCACTGGGTATTCCATTTCCTGTGCAGTGATACCCTGCTTGCTAGCTATAGGTCTCTCTTTTTCCCTAAGTCATCTGTGATATTACATTTTCTATCTGCCAACCAGATTCTGATGTCCTCAGGGAAAGTGCTAAGGGGTTGTTTCCTCACCAAAAGGTCTGCCAGCCCTTCAAAAGTGGTGACCTGACACCTACTCACACATCTATGAAAATAAGTGCTTAACTCAGCAATATAACACACATACTTTCATCTGCCTTACGTCTATGCTCATGAAACTTTTTTCTATAAGCTTCAGATGTTATCTTAAAGCATTCCAATAAACAATTTTAACCATATTATAATTTAAGCAATCAGTATCAGACAATTTAGAAACAGCAGTTACAGTTGATGATAGAGGAATGAAAATAATGCCCTTTTTAGACATTTTAAAAATTCACCAACCTGTAAAAAATTTCACTTTGGGATACTACAAATAGTCAATAAAGACATTAGGGGTGGCTTTTGGGAGAACAAACTAGAGAGAATGGAATTTTATTGGCAGCTTGGATTAATGCCACAGTTGTCCCAATTATTAATGATACTTGCTCCCTGAAGCCTATTTTAAAAAATAGATCTTTGGTTTTATAACTAAAAAAAATTTACCAGTTATGACAAAGGGTGTCTTTTAAATTAGTTAATTAGGCATGTATTTATGTGCTGATTAGGGTAGTAATTGGTAGGTGTGTTTTAAGCTTCTGAGGCCCCCAAGCCTTTCTGTGTTGGAGGGAAGCCTTCTAGCTTACCAGTGGGAGTGGTAAGCACTAGGTAGCCTATCTACCACAAGAGGAGTGGTTTCTGGCCCAGAAATTGTAGTTTATTGGCCGTTTGGGTAGTTTTCCATCTCTTTCAACTTTCTGGTTTAAAAGACTGTGCTTGTTTCCCACCTTTCCTGTAACTAGCCTAGTCCAGGTACACATTTGCTGTATCCAGGACTGTGTGTAAGCCTCTGTGCCCCCAAGCCTTTCTTTGTTTGAGGGAAGCTGTCTAGCTTGCCAGTGGGAGTGGTAAGTAATGGGTAGCCTATCTATCACAAGAGGAGTGGTTCCTGGCCCAGAAATTGTAGTTTATTGGCCATTTGGGCAGTTTTTCCATCTCTTTCAACTTTCTGGTTTAAAAGCCCACGTTTGCGCTTGTTCCCCACTTTTTCTGTAACTAGTCTAGTCCAGGTACAGACTTGCTATATCCAGGACTGTTTTTAAGCTTCTGAGCCCCCCAAGCCTTTCTATGTTGCAGGGAAGCTTTCTAGCTTATTAGTGGGAGTGGTAAGTACTAGGTAGCCTATCTACCACAAGAGGAGTGGTTTTGGTCCAGAAACTGTAGTTTATTGACCATTTAGGCAGTTTCTCTATCGCTTTCATCTTTCTGGTTTAAAATCCCACATCTGTGCTTGTTTCCCATCTTTCCTGTAACTAATCTAGTCCAGATACAGCTTTGCTGTATCCAGGACTGTTTGTAAGCTTCTGAGCAGTGCCAAAGTCTGTTCTTCAAGTTTTCCCTTAGATCTGCTAGTTCTCTCCTCTCCTGCACTTTTACTAGCTTGTTAGTTTAGCACTTTACCAGACTTCTTGTAGCAATTACTGTAGTACACAAAAGTGCTACCAGCACTAACATTCTACAAGGAAATAGCTCCAGTACTTATTAATGCCCACCCCTCCAGGCATGTCTAAAGGTCAGTTCCCTGTGCTTTCCCCTATTAACCTGGTGAACATGGGCATCCTGAGACAATGCAGCAACTGCCTCATGTACATTGACAACCCTCTCCTCTTACCACTCAACACTCAGACTTGTGAGAGATGCACTTATATATCCAAATTGGAAGCCACGCACTCTCCAGCCAAGACTGGAATAGCTGGTCAAGAGGAAAAGTTCAACACTTGCACCACACTACATGGAACACATAGCCCTCTAAAACACACACCAGCATTGCCTTCACATAAAAACACAAACCACACACCCACCTTCGCAGAGGCTCTCAGTAAAAATCTAACCTTCGCAGAGGCTCTCAGTAAAAATCTAACCAAACAGCAGAGACCTCCAAGGCAGAAACACACTCAATCACTACAACACAACACTAATCATGAGACACATAACTCTCCTAAACAGTGTGCCACTCAACCAAAGCCCCTGAGGCAAAACAGCATGCCCAACACACTAGTCATAGGTGACTCGATAGTGAGGCACACTGATGTCCCACTCACTAGGTTGAATAAGGAGAAAGCAACAGTCAGCTGCCTGTCAGGCGCCAGTATCTGCTACATAATGCACCCACTCAAGCCCAGCAACAGGTACAAATATGACTCTTGTCATTGCACACTTGGGTGTGAATGACCTGAGATGTACTTCCCTGGACTACATGAAAAGTGACATGGAGGACCTCTCGGATTATGTAGCCCAGGCGGGTATGACCCTAGCCCTGAGCAGCATCCTACCATCACCCAGAATGATACCACAGTACAAGCAGAAAATGATTGATTTCAACAACTGGCTAAGTTTCTGGAGTCATTCTAAGGGGAGACAGTATCTGCCTGGGATGACATGATTGACAGACCTCGATGCTTTATCAGAGATGGCCTCCATCTGTCACCCCTGGGGTTCCAGATACTGGCCAAGGCTCTTGTCACCCCTATAGTGCCTTTTTTAGGTGGTGTTCCAAAGACCAAATTACCACCATAATAGCTACAAACAAATGCAATTTGAGGGTCATGCTGCTCAACACTAGAAGTCTAAATTTCAAAATGCACTCGCTCGAGGTACTCCTTAAAATGGAGAACATCGACATTTGTGCTGTAACAGAGACCTGGTTCAAGGCAGCAGAAAGCACCCCTGCACTACCAAGCTACTACTCATTCCACACCTTTCGGCTCCAGAACTTGGACCGAAGCTCCAAAGGCGGTGGTGTTTCCATATTCATAAAGGATGCGCACACCTCCAGAATGGTAGCCCAACATAACGCATCTGAGATACTTCAAGTGCAGCTAACAGTGGGTAAGACAGCGATTCAGGTCGTAGCCTGCTGTAGGTCCCCAACCATATCCCAGGATTCACACTCCACATTCCTAAGCACCCTGGAGAATATTAGGGTCCAATCTAACACTCTCATACTGGGCGACTTCAACTACCCCTCCATTAAATGGGAAAACTACTCGTACCAATGCACTTGCTCAACACTTTCTGGACATCATTAATTCCAGTGCCATGGACCAACTTGTTCTTACCCCCACTAGAGATAGCAACATCCTTGACCTGGTCAATACTAACATGGGCGACCGTTGCTCTACACCAATAGTCAACTTCTCCCTGATTATATCCGATCACAAGCTAATCACCTTGGAAATCCACATCCTTCCCACCCCCCAAAAAAGGTAACCACCAAGAAAAACTTCTCCAAAGCTAACTTTGGACTCCTAAAAACAGAGGTGGCTAACTTCACGGTACCCATGCAAATGGAGAATAGTTGCATGACCACCATATCATACACCAATGCACTGTACGAACATGTACATAAATGCATGGATCTTGCCATTCCCAAAAGAACTAAGATGCTCTCCTCAAAATAAAGGGAGCCAATCTGGTGATCCCCTGCCATAAACAAACTCTACAACAGAAGGAGGAAACTGATGCGGAATAAGGTGAAGTCTCAAGACTGGAAAAACTCCCTTATCAGCCTCAGAAAAAGGTTGAGATCCCTCATCAAATCCTCTAAAGCAAGCTATGAAAAAGTACAGTTTTGTACCTACCATAAATGGAGATGTCCGAGAGGAATGCATCTGCAGTCCTTACAAATGGGTTGTCCTGTCGTCAGGCAGCCCTTCGGTCAGCCGGATTCCAAAGTCTGGGTCTGGCTTCGGCTGGTGTCGCACTTCACCCGACGTCATAGCTGCAGTTATTCGGGTATAAAGGCATCAGCCGGCGCCATTTTCCTCAGTGTTTCTTGCCCCAGATGCCAGGTGCCCTCCTGGAAGGCTAAATTTGGATAAATGCCAATGATTCCAAATAATAGAGAGTAAACACAAAAATAAGCATGTATGTACATATATACAAACAAATACACCATAATAGATCCCCCCCAAGCTAGCTGAAGGCTGGCAAATACCCTAGGAGTACCTCAGAGGGGAAGGAGGGTGGGTAATCCTGACTGCAGATGCATTCCTCTCGGACATCTACATTTATGGTAGGTACAAAACTGTACTATGTCCTTCAAGGATGCATCTGCAGTCCTTACAAATGGGTAGAATACCATAGCTAATCAAGGGGAGGAGGAAGAGTAGTGATTATGGTGTAGCTAGGATCCCTTGCAAAACAGCAGTGGCAAAACCTGCTCGGGATCTAGAGTATAAAGGCAAATTGTAATGCTTGGCAAATGTATGCACGGAGGTCCAAGTAGCAGCCTCTATAATGTCCTTGGTAGCCACTCCTCGTAAGAAAGCCGTGGTAGTGGCTGTAGCTCTTGTGGAGTGAGGCCTGATGTTTTCTGGAGTTTTCTTTCCATGGTAGGAGTAACAAAATCTAATGCAATTTTCTATCCATTTGGAGACTGTCTGTTTTGAAATTGGTTTTCCTTCCTTTCCTGTGGCATATGCTACCAGTAGCTGGTCAGTTTTTCTATTGGACTTAGTCCTGTCCAGGTAGTAGCGTAACTGCCTGTGTACATCCAAGGTATGCAAAAGCCTTTCTCCCCTGTTCTGTGGGTTTGGGAAGAATGTAGGTAGGTGAATAGCCTGGTTTAATGACACTCTGGATACCACCTTAGGCATAAATGTAGGATTTGTTCTCATAGACACTCTATCTTGATGGAAGATCAGGAAGGGTTGTACTGCCATTAGTGCCTGTAGTTCAGAGACCCTTCTTGCTGAGGTTATTGCCAGCAGAAAAGCAGTCTTCCAAGATAAGTATTGTAATTCTGCTGTTGCTGCTGGTTTGAAGGGAGGAAGTGTTAATTTTTCTAGCACAAAGTTCAAGTCCCATGCTGGCAATGGTGGTTTCCTGGGAGGTTTCACATTTTTAATTCCCCTCAAAAATTGTCTGAGCAGGGGATGAGAGAAGACAGGAGGATCCAAGCTATACTGTGCTGAGATAGCTGATGCATGTATCTTGATGGAAGAGTAGGACAGGCCTGTGTGGAAGAGCTCTGCCAAGTACTCCAGGATGTTGGCCATGTTTACTAGAGTCACATTTTCTCCCTTTGCAGTACTCCAAATGAAATATCTTTTCCATTTTGCAGCATAATTCTTTCTTGTTGAAGGTCTGCGTGCCTCCAGGATTATGTCTTTAACCCTTTGGGATAAGTTTGGGTTAATTGCTGTTATGTAATGTTCCAGGCAGTTAGCTGCAGTGTTTTCAGGTTTGGATGCAGGATGTTGTAATTGTTCTGCGTTAACAATAATGGGATCAGGGGTAGTGTCCATATTTGTTCCCGAGACATGCCCCTCAGCAATGGGTACCAATGTTGTCTTGGCCAGTCTGGAGCTATCAGAATGATCCTGGGACGGTCCTCTTTGATCTTCAGAAGCACCTTGTGCATCAAAGGAAGTGGTGGAAATGCGTATGCTGTCAGGTTTTTCCAACTGAAAGAGAGGGAGTCCACCCTCCAAGCAAGTGGGTGGTACGTCCTCGTGCAGAATTTCTTTAGCTGGTGATTGACCGGAGATGCAAACAAGTCTATTTGTGGTAATCCCCATTCCCTTGTGATGGCTTTGAAGATGTCCGGATGAAGCATCCATTCGTGGGCATCTGTGGTTGTTCTGCTTAATATGTCTGCTAGAATGTTTTCTTTTCCTGGTACAAAGATTGCTTGCAACTGAATGTTGTAGGTCAGGGCCACATCACATAGGTCCAGTGCCATCCGGCATAGAGGATATGAATGGGTGCCCCCCTGTTTGTTGATGTACCACATAACTGTGGTGTTGTCTGTCCTTATCATCAACTGGCCTTCTTGGAGAAATGGTCTGAATGACTGGATTGCCAATTTTACTGCCAGCATTTCTTTTAGATTTATGTGTAGGCGGAGCTGTTCTTGAGTCCATAAGCCTTGTATGCACTTGCCCTGCATGTGTGCTCCCCAACCGAGGTCTGAGGCATCTGTCGTGATGGTTTGGCTTGGTTGGCTGTTGCAGAAGGGTAATCCTGGGTTTGTTTGACAAGCCTGAGCCCACCATAGGAACTCTTGTTTCAGGCATGGGATTATTGGAATTTTGGTTTCTAGGCTGTGCTTGTGCTGGGACCACAAATTCCTCAGGTACCACTGTAGCTTTCTCATATGCAGCCTGGCATGAGGGACCAGGATTATGCAGGATGCCATGAAGCCTAGAGCTTGCAGTACTTTTCTTGCAGTTAGGTGGTTCTGCTTTGTTAATGCCAAGAAGTAGGGAGGTAGTTGTTCTTTCTTTTCTGCAGTTAGGAATGCCATTTGTTTTGATGTGTCCAGCTCTGCACCCAGAAAGGTTATTCTTTGGGATGGAATCAGCCTTGACTTTTTTATATTGACTGTATATCCCAAGGCTTGCAGCAGGTAAATGACTCTTTGTAAGTCTTCTGCTAGTTTGCTTTTGTTGTCCGCTTGTATCAGGCAGTCGTCCAGGTAAGGATAAATTTGGATTCCCTGAAGCCTGCAATGAGCAATTACTGATGCCAGGCATTTCGTGAACACTCTGGGCGCAGTAGATAAGCCAAAGGGCAATGCTGAAAATTGATAATGCTCTGATCCTGCAAGAAATCTGAGGTATCTTCTGCAAATTGGCCTTATGGGGACGTGCAGGTATGCCTCCTTGAGATCTAGAGTTACCAGCCAAGACTCCTTGCCCAGCATGGGAAGAAGCTGCTGTAGGGTCAGCATTTTGAATTTTGGAACAATAAGGAATGTGTTTAAAGCGGACAGGTCTAGAATGGGTCTCCATTTGTTTTCTTTTCTTGGTACCAGGAAGAGTCTGGAGTAAAATCCCTTTCCTTGCTCCATAGGTGGTACCTTTTCCACAGCTCTCATTCTTAATAGCTGAGATATTTGTTTTAGAGCTTCTGTCCTTTGAGAAGGTGGTAGGTTTGGCATTCCTCTCTTCCCTGGTAGAGTATGGAAATGGAACCTGTAACCTTGGTCTATAGTTTGTAAAATCCATTTTTCCCTTGTTATGCAGTGCCAGTTTTTTGAGAATAATGCTAGTTTTCCGCCTAAGGGTGCTTCTAGTTGTTCCCTGGTAGGCGGTGCCACTGTCAAGTCACTGTGATTGAGTTGTTGTAGTGGTGGTGGCTGCGTCTGTGCCTCACTGGTTGTTACCTTGCCATTGGCGTCCCCTATAGGCACCCCTGGATTGGTTTCTGCCTCTTGAACGCCTATTCCTGCCTCTCTGGGCCTTAGAGGAGTCTGGAAAGGACCAATTTTTGGAGGGCCAGTTCCTGCTAAACCTTGGAGGTTGAACCTGTAAAAAATCTTTGACCGTTTGTACAGATTTTGCCTTCTCTTCCATCTTTTTTAGCACCTGTTGAGCAGGGGAACCAAATAAATTGACCTTGTCCATGGGTGCATCCAAAAGCTTTGATTTGACATGGTCTGGTAATGCCTGTTCTTTCAACCATGCATGTCTCCTGATAACTGTGCCAGTCATGGCTGATCTAAAGGAAGCCTCCAGTGCATCATAGCCGCATTTTAAAGAATGGTTACTAACTTGCTGTATGTTATGTACCATTTCCTGAACATATTTCTTATCTAAAGATTCTTCAGAGGAAAGCTTTTTAGTTAACTGGTCAAGCATAAACTCTTGATATTGAATCATATGAAATTGGCAGTTCAAAGCCCTAGCTGACAAGGTAGCAGAAGTGTAAACTTTTTTACCCCATCTCTCTAAGGACCTGGATTCCCTTTCAGAGGGGAGGGGGTTTTTAGTAGAAGTAGCAGCTACAGCTTTAGGGCCCTGAGCGATGGTCTCTGGATCTGCCAAGGGAGCCTTGTATAAATGATGGTGAGTGTCTGGGACCCTGTAGAACCTATCGGGCTTAGCAGGAGCCGGAGGTAAAGAATCAGGAGCAGTGCAAGCATCATTAAATGCATCATCTACAACAGAAAGAACTGGAGGTATAGCCAAAGGCCTATGTTGTGGTAAATGTAGAAAGGTTCTAAGCCTTTTTCTGGAGTCTGAAAAATCTTGGCCCTGCCACTGAAATTGTTCCCTCATAGCATGCAAAGTTTCCCCAAAGGAAAATTCCTCAGGTGGAGAGGCTGAAGGAATGGACTCTTCAGCATCAGAGTCTTCGTAAGGAGAAAAAGGAGCCTCAGGGAGTTCTGAATGTTCTGATTCATCAGAAGAACCATCAGAGGATACTGGTTCAGGGGGCTCTGTTCTAGGTCTCTTTTCTGGAGGAGGGAGAGAGGACCTGTCTGGATGGGGCTGGGAACCACGAATTAAAGAAATTAAATCCTCAGCCAAAGATAGCATATGAGAGCTAGTGCTGGGCCTGTGTGGGGGTGGTTTGGCAGGCACAGATTTTGAAGCTTTGGCTGCTTTGGCCCTAGCAAAGGCCTTGATAGACATGGCTGCAGGAGGCCTAGCAGCTCCACGTGCAGGGGTTGAAATATCCAGGGGAATTGTGTCTGACAAATCCTGGGAAACCGCAACAGAAGGCTGATTTTCAGAAGCAGATTCTACCAGGTTAGAAGAGGCCTCGGTAGAAGGCATGGTTTCAGCTGGAGAAAGAACCGCTTGCTCGTTTTCGGCCGAAACCGAGACACTCGCGGTTTGCCTAATCGCGGTTTCGGCCGAGACCGCGGACCGCGAGTGTCGGTCCTTTTCTTTTCGTTTTTTAGAAATTTGCGCTGTCGGAGGATCCGACGGCATAATGTAGGCAAAATCAGAGCCGAAAATTTGTTCAGCAAACTCCGACCGACGTCTGAGCGTCCGTCGGTTAAAAGAAGAGCAGGCTAGACAAGCTGCTACGTCGTGGTCTGGGCCTAAGCAATGTATACAGTAGGAGTGGAAATCTTTATGAGGTATTTGTTTCCCACAGGATAAACAGTTATTAACTTTCTCTGACATCGGCTGAGGCAAGAAAGAGTCCCCAACGGGGTACTTAGCTTTTTAGAAGTCTTCGAAGTAGTATTCGGTAGTAGTAATCTCTGGATCTGACCGACCGGCACTTGCGAACAGCTTCTGCTTCGGGCGCCATGCGGCAAGAAAGACTGAGGAAAATGGCATCGGCTGATGCCTTTATACCCGAATAACTGCAGCTATGACGTCGGGTGAAGTGCGACACCAGCCGAAGCCAGACCCAGACTTTGGAATCCGGCCGACCGAAGGGCTGCCTGACGACAGGACAACCCATTTGTAAGGACTGCAGATGCATCCTTGAAGGACATCAGAATTGCAGCAGATAGTAAAGACAACCACAAGGCCTTCTATAGTTATGTAAAAAATCTCCATGGCAATACCCAGATTTGCTCTGAGCTACTGCACAATATCGAGCCAACAGATATTGCAAATATACTGGCGAACAGATTTAGTGCTAACTTTACCCCCCCCCCCCCAGGACCAATCACAATACCAGTAGATTGCCAGGCACCCAGTATTACTGCTGCACAAGTTAAAACAGCACTGTCCAAGGCCAAGAATACAGCTTCTATTTGACCTGACAGTATCCCCGGCTGTGTTCTACATGAACTACAGAGTAAACTGGCATCTCACCTGTGCGCCCTGTTCAATCACAGCCTCACCTCAGGCTTTGTCCCTACCGAATGGCACACTGCTACAGTCATCCCTCTCCACAAAGGAGGAGTGACTACAGACCCTGGGAACTATCACCCCATTAGCCTGACGAGCCTGATATGCAAAGCTGTGGAATGCATCATCATGGACCTAATAAACAAGAATATAGGGAATCTCCAAACTCTGGATCCTACACTGTTTGGTTTTGTGAAGGATAGATCATGGCTGCTCAACTTAATTGACTTCTTTGAATCAGTCACTAGAGCTGTGGATAAAGGTAAGGTGGTTCATACAGCCTACCTTCATCTGGCCAAGGCCTCTGAAACCATTCCCCACTCAGGAATCATAGAAAAACTTCATAAAAAAACTTACTAAGCTAGGCATCAACCCCTATATCACTAGGTGGGTTGCAAACTGGCTCACAGATAGAACCCACAGTGTGAAAGTAGCTAACTCCAAGTCAGACTGCCAAACAGTCACGAGTGAAGTCCCACAGGGTTCGGTCCTGGGTCCTCTCCTGTTTGCTATCTACTTCTCTGAAGTCCATGCCAACACAAAGGGACTCTGGCTGACAAAGTTCGCAGATGACTGTAAGTTGGGAGCTATTATTAACACCCCAAGTGATGCTGACATCCTACAGAACAGGTCTCAATGAGACCGACGACTGGTGTCAGAACCATGGCCTTAAGCTCAATGCCAAAAAATGTGTCTTCAACCCCTTTGGGAATAATCCAGATACCTTGAATTAACACATTGATGGTAGTCCACTGAACACAGAAGGCATTATAAGAGATCTGGGAGCACATGTTGACAGCAACCTCTCTTTTGACCACCACATTGCCACTGTGGTCAGAAAGTCCCTCTATGTGGCACATCTCATTACTAAGGGTTTTGCATCCAGGAAGAAAGAGGTCATTGTCTCCCTCTACTCTTCCCTTATTAGGCCAGTCATAGAGTACAATGCTCCATTTAGCATGTACCTCACTAGACACCTGCAACAACTGGAGAGGCCGCAAACGTACCTCACAAACAGGATCCCAGGCCTTAAACACTTGTCCTATATGGACAGACTCAAAAAACTCCAACTATTCTCTGTCTCATATCGCATACTTAGAGGAGATCTCTGCTTGACTTATAAAGCCATGTCTGACCCAGATCTGTTAGAAATGCTACATCTAAAGAAATCCCAATCCCTCCACACCACATGCTCCAGAGACCTCAACCTCATTACCACAATCAACAGAACATGCTGGAGGGACAGGTTCATAACCCAGAGACTGCCCATGCTATGGAATAGACTTCCCATACATGTCAAGCAGAGCACCTCACTGGCCCTCTTCAAGAGAAATCTTGGATGGGAAATAGAAAATTCACCCCGGGGATCACTCCGGTGGCTCTACTCGACAGAGGCACTAGGAACTAAGGATGGGTGGCATTATGCCAGGGTAATCCTATGAGCTAGGCTTGTAAAGGCTCCAGGGCCATTAGCCTAGTACACACCTATGAACCTATAAGGAAAGAAAACTGTGACTTTTATGATTCTGAAGTCCTGATGTTTTAGGATGAAAGCACTTGACTGGATTGTTATTTTGTACAATAAAAGTTTTAATTAATTTTTTACACTTACTGATGGCGCATTCACTATACAAAGTATCAAAGACAAGCTCAATAGTTGGAGTCAAATATCTTGGTTAACATCTTCAAGTGTTATGAACTGAAAAGTCCAGGCAGATTACACAGTACTAAAATTGTCTGATGGCAGATGGAGACAATAAGCCTATCCTGTCTGCACTTTACATGCATTTAACATTCTATCTCCCCTCTACTATGATATTATCCTCTGCCCCTGCTCTCACTTCTTCCACCCCCTCTTGAATGCCTCTGTGGATTTGCTCTCTCCACCACCTAGTAGTGCATTCTAAGGATCTACTAATTGCTTTGTGAGTACTACCTTTTGAGATCCAGAAAGCAGTTAGTCCCTGCAGTCTGCTGCTTGTGTCTCATCCCCCCAACCTCCCTTTCCACAGTGAATCCTGCACTTTTCTGATATGATCCTGTCCACTAGTATAATGATTTCCCCATTTCTTTTTGTTTCACAAAAGAAATTCTCTAGCTCTTCTACTCCCAGGTCATATCATATCCATCCCACCAATTTTTTTGATTACTTTCCTCCGATTTAAACATTCTGAAAATCTACTTGTGCTCAAGAAAGCAATAAAGAACTACTGATTTATGACTAAGGCTTGTCAAGAATGTGGAACTATATAAACACATTTAGTACTAGCTACTGTCTTGTTACAATTTATCGGTGTTCCTCTAACTGATTTAGAACCTCTCTCACCTAGAACATTTACTATTCTATTTATGTAAAGCTACCATTACAGATATTCATCTAGATAATCTAACATAAAACTAAGCATCAGAGCCACTCTTCAGCTATACAAAAGTTGTATAAAATCTGCTACTGTCTTGAGTCTTACCGTTACAAGTCCAGAACTTAATAATGTTGCCATTACTTGCACAATACTTAAAGATGCAATAGTCACTACCAAGTATTGGTAGTATAGTATCTACTAGAACCTACTAGTAGGTAGTATAGGTATTTGCAGTATACCTGCAAATTGCTGCAGATGTCGTAGCCTACCCTATCTCAATCCTAATTAACAGAACCATAACCGAGGCCTCAATCCCCTCAATTTGGAAAATATCCTACGTTATTCCACTCCACAAAGGAGGTTCATCCACAGAACTATCCAACTATAGACCTATAGCCATACTATCACCACTTGCCAAAATTATGGAAAAGTGCATGCACAACCAACTAATGCTCTATCTAACACAAAATAAACTACTCACAGACTCTCAACATGGATTAAGACCCCATCAAAGTACAACCACTGCCCTCCTCTCTTTTACTGAAAACATTAATCTTAACCGGAATAATAAAAAAATATCCTCCGCTCTCTTCCTGGACCTATCGAAAGCCTTCGATATGGTAAACCATCAGTTACTTCTATATACTTTAAAAACCCTGTATCTAGATACTCCAGCCCTTGACTGGTTTCAAGCTTACCTCACTGGGAGACAACAAGCAGTAATGTGGCAAAACAAGCTCTCCTGCCTACTACCAAATACCATAGGAGTTCCTCAAGGTTCCATATTAGGACCTCTCCTCTTTTCAGTCTTCATAAACGACATCCAAACAGTCATCCCTGAAGCCAACTGCATTCAATATACAGATGACTCGACTATAATATGTTCCAATGCCTCTCTTGCAAATCTACCACCCAACATAGCTTCACCAAAGTCGAAAAATGGCTTGCCAACCATCTCCTGATCTTAAATCCAAACAAAACCAAGTTACTTCTCTTCTACCCAACCAATAGATCTCCGACTGAAAACTTCACTATAAAATCCAATAATGGGACCATCATCTCCCCAGACACCTATACAAAGCTATTAGGAGTAAACATTGACAATAAACTCAGATTTGATATACATATCAACCAAGCCATTAAGTCAGTCAACAAGAAACTTGGGACCCTATATAGAATTAAAGCCTTCCTTACCCCGAATGCCAGGGCAGCCACAGCCCGTTCACACCTTCTCTCTACCCTACTATATGCCTCTCCTGTCCTCACTCACCTTAACAAATCTGATCTGGCCAAGCTCTCATCCTGCTATAATCACATTGCCAGGTTCGTTACAGGCCTACCCTACAGAACACACCACTGTACTAACCTGAAAAAGCTTGGATGGATAGAATTCACACCTTCTTCACCAGTCCCAACTCATAGAGGCCTTCAAAAACCTTAAACAACCTGAGAATACCCCAGCACTAAAAACTTAATGACTCCCTACTCCAATCTAAGCTGCCTTCGCTCAGCAAACAGACTCCTTGTCCAAACAACTAAATCTCTCAACCTAGGTGGTGACGCTATTTGCCAACACCACTGGTAAAATATGGAACTCTCTCCCAAATAACATCACGCTTGCAACTTCTCTAAGTCAATTCAAAAATAGTCTAAAACTCCACTTCAAGTCACACTGGCTATGTCCTTGCTCAAACCCAGACTAGCTCTGTGCCATTAACTAAAACATAAACAACTAGCTAAGATGATAAGTACTTTGTATACTGTGATAAAGAAATATGTATCCTGTCTAACTCTATGTCATTATACTGCCTACCGTCCTTGCTAATATGTTATTAATGTTACATTTGTAGCAATCTCAGAAATAGTAATGGCAGTCTTGTACTTGTATGTAAATAGCCTATGTTTTTGTTAAGTTCTTTCAGCTCATTTACTGTACCTAATTATCAATGTAACTCTGTTGGAGCTTTTCTCCCCGGGCCTCCGCTGAAAAAGGATATGTATCCAGTCGGACCATCCCGGTTAACAAATGTAAAATAAATAAAATAAATAAATAAATAAAGTATTGTGTGATGAGTTGATAACTAAGTAACTTTATCAATTGTTTTTGCTTTTTCTTTTCATTACTTGTTACATCTAAAAAGATAACAAGCCTAAATAAACTAAAGCACTGCTGGTGATTCCCTGCTGGGTGAGGAAAATAAAACTATATTTTTTTGTCTGTGTCTTGCTAATACAGCTGCTTTCTGTTTTACTTGCTCCATCTTTTTTTCTATTTTATGAAATCTGCTTGGCCTGCTGTTTTTGTTCTATGTGAAAGATAGACAAACTATCTAGGCTACACATTTCACATTCTTTCATTGGTTAAATAGTTTCTTGACTGGATTTTTTAAAACTGTATTTTAACTAATAGCTACATTATTTCTGCTTTTTACTGTTTGTGAAAGCATAACTTTCTGCACTTGATTTCAACTGTACTATTAGTGTAGATAGCATAGTCTAGATTCAGATCTGCTGAATCTAGCCTGTTATTGATACACTTGAGCACTAAACCACCCATCTTACATTAAGAAGGGCTCCCCTGCACACCACTGGCAGAAGAATGTAGATCCAGCCTTGTCTGAGTCGGAGACTGCTGGAGGAAGGTTCACTGTGTGCCTTCCTATTGGTAGATTACCTTAAAAGTGTTTACTTTTGCTTGAATTTAAGCCTCACATTTGGGTGTGTTTGTCCTCAATTAACTGCTCTATGTTTGGCATATTTTGCCAGAGGTCCAGAATGTTTCTGCTGTAATTCAAGGCATCCAAGGCTAGAAACAAGAAAATAAATACATCTTGTGATTCTACTGCACTTTTTAAACTGTATTTTAACTAACTGCTGTATTATTTCTCCTTTTGCTGTTTGTGACTGCATCATTTTCTGCCCTTGGTTTCAACCATGCTATTAGCCTAGATAGCATAGTCCAGATTAGATCTGCCGAATCTGGCTTGTTACTTATACACTTGAGCACTAATCCAGCCATCTTGCATTAAGAAGGGCTGCCCTGCCCCCTTGTGGCAGAACAGTGTATATCTAGCCTTGGCTGAGGTGGGGATTGCTGGAGGAAGGTTCATTGTGTGCTTTCCTATCCGTAGATTAGCTTAAAAGTGTTTATTTCCACATGTACTTAAGGCTCGCATTTGAGCATTGCTGCTCACCATGCAGCTGGGGTTAGCCATGCCCTGTATAGACACAAATGCCTTAAAACACAATTTTTCCATAGACATCTGTCAGTGGAACCCTCCCAAGCTTCCCTGCTGCACTACAGGCAACTCAGCTGAGCACTGAGCACTGCTGCCACCCTTATTATCCCTACCCTTCAACAGAATAAGCCCCTTTGTTCCTAGTGCAAAAAATTGTCCAACTAACCCACTCCCTTTCCTGACAGTACATACTGTAAAAAACCTGCTATAATGGACGGGCAGTTTCCCATCATTTCTCCAGACAGCATGATTGACATGGGCATCCCGAGGCAATGTAGTAATTGGCTCATGTATACTGACAACCACTTACTCCTAAAATGAACAAATACTGTATGTGAGAGATGCAATCACACTTTGAAATTGGAGTCATTTCTCTCAAGTAACAACAAACTGGACATCAAACAGGTTGTCAGCACACACACTTCACCGCTCACACAAAATAAGGTCACAACACATAAACCAACATACGTGGAGGTACTCACTAGAAGCCTACCAAAAGATCAGAGACCTCTCAAACATAAACCACCTGCACACTGCTATGCAAATAGTAACTGCTACACATAACAACACATGCACCAATGTCTCAGCAAATAAGCCCCTGAGGTAAAACACCTCAAAGGCTAATGTCTTGGTCATAGGCAACTCCCTAGTGAGACACACAGATGTCCTCCTCACCAGGCTGGACAAACAGAAGGTCATAGTCAGCTGACTGTCAGGTGACAGGATCAGTCAAATTATGCATGTACTCAAGTCACTCAACAAGGACCATTATGACTCTGTCATAGTCCATGTTGGGGTGAATAATTTGAGATGTATCTCTCTGGACTACATAAAGAGACATAACGAAACTCTCAGATTGTGTGTTTCAGGTAGGTACGACCCTAGCCCTAACCAGCATTCTACCTTCAATCAGGAAGATGCTACAATATAAACAAAAAATGATTGACTTCAACAATTGGCTTAGTTTCTGGTGTCAGTCCATGGGGATCTAGTATCTGTCAGTCTGGGAAAACATGGTCAACAAGGCACGCTGCTTTTCCAGAGATGGTCTGCACCTGTCTACTGTGCACTTTTGGATACTGGCAAATGCACTTGCTTCCCCCATAGTGCCTTTTTTTTTTGAAAATATCAAAACAACAGAATTTCTGATGTAACAAAATCCACTTGAGACAAACTAAATGTTTTGCTGCTTAATGCTAGGAGTTTGAACTGGAAGCTGCACTCCCTGGAAACACTCCTAATCTTGGAATATGCTGATGTCTGTGCTGTCACTGAAACATGGTTCAAGGTCGCAGACAACAGGTCCTGCAAGGCTACAATGCCCTCCACATGTTCAGACCTCAAAATGAGCATGAAAGAACCAAAGGTGGAGGTACATCTATCTTCATTAAAGCCAAGTACTCCTGAAGACTGGTCAAAGTGTACGACTCTCTTGAACTACTCCATGTCCAATTAATTATAAGCAAAGTACCCTACCACATCATTGCTAGCTAAAGGTCTCCCACCATTAACCAAGAAAAGCACACCACCTACCTAGACTTACTGGAGTCACTCACCATAGAGTCCAACACCTTAGTCATGGGAGATTTCAACTATACCTCCATCAACTGGGAGACATACATTAGCACAAACATGCTTGTCCAGAGGTTCCTGGACTTTCCCAACACAAATGGTCTGGAACAGACTGTCTGCACCCCCACAAGGGGCTCAAATGTCCTAGACATAGTATTTACCAACATGGGGGGGGGGGGGCACTGCACTCCGCCTTGTGTGATGCCCTCCCTGGTAAGTTAGGACCACAAATCTGTTTCATTAGCAGCAACTTTTGGACCTGCCACTCCAACAGGATCAAAAAAAAAAAAAAATAAAGACTTTTCCAAAGCAAACTACAGCCTACTAAGCAATGGCATAAAACGTTTTATACCCCCCCCCCCCAATCACAGACATCTCCTTTGTAGAGGTGTACACAAATGCCCTGTATAAACACTTAAACAACTGCATAGATTCTGCTGTACCTGACCAGATCAAAACCAGGTCATCCCAAAAAAACAAGCCGCTCTGGTGGACCTCAAGTATAAATGGATTATATAACAACAGGAAGAAACTGATGTCTAAGAACAAAAGGGAACTGATTCAGCAGAGAAGAATTCCCTCCAAAGATTGAACAAGCAAATCAGAAATCTTGTAAAGTCCTCTAAAATGAACTACAAAGGTAAAATAGCATCCCCAGCCAAGGATAATCATAAGGCAATTTTAGCTATGTCCAAAATCTAAAACGGAATGCCCAGCTATGTGCCAAATTGGTAGTGGATGGCACTACTTATACTATACTGGAGAAAATTGTCAACCTGGTAGCCAACAGATCTGGCACAAACTTCACCCCCCCAGTCCCCACCAGCCATACTCAAAAGCACACCTGACACCAGTCCTCTGCCTAGTATCTCAAGATATCAGGTCATATCTGCACTCTCCGAGACCAAAAACACAGCCTCAACGGGACCAGATAACATCCCAGGTCGCTTACTAAGCAATCTAAAACAGGACCTAGCAGGCCCACTTGACATTCTCTTTAACCAATGCCTGAGAACTGGCTTTGTTCCAGCAGAGCACAGAACAGCAACAGTAATCCCCTTGCACAAAGAGGGGTCATCAACTGACCCTGGGAACTACAGACTCATAAGTCTAACCAGCCTCATTTGTAAGGCTGTGGAAAGAATCATCATGAACCTTATGAACAAGGACACATGCGACATTCAGTCTCTAGACCCAACCCACTTTGGCTTTGTTAAGGGTAAATCATGCTTATTAAACCTAGACTTCTTTGAAAAAGTCATCAAAGCCCTGGATGATATTAAGGCAGTGCATACCACCTATCGTGACCTAGCTGAGGCTTCTGACACAATCCCCCAACTCAGGTATCATTAGGAAACTCTTCCAGCTTGGGATAGACCCTTATGTCATTAGATGGGTAGCCAACTGGCTCCATGACAGAACATATACCGTCAAAGTTGGTGACTCCACCTCTACCAGAAGACCCGTCACCAGTGCCATAGCACAGGGATCTGTGTTGGGGCCTTTACTGCTTGGAATCTATTTCTCAGAAGTCCAGGCTAAAGCAGATGGTGTTCGGCTTACCAAGTTTGCTGATGATTGCACACTGAATCCAATCATTAAGTCCCCAATGGTGTTAACATATTTCAGGAGAGACTAACACAAATGATTGCTGCCAAAGCCACAGTATAAAACTAAACACAAAAAGTGCACTATTCCCTTTGGCAAAGCAGAATTCTCTGCTAATTACAATACGGACACAGCACCTCCCTAACTTCAAACCTGGTGGTGCAAGATCTGGGAACACAGGTTAATAGCAATCTGAACTTTGACCACCAAGTTTCCACAGTGGTAAGAAAAGCCTTCTAAGTTGCACATCTCATAAGTAAGGTATTGTATCCAGGACTAAGGATATTATAACTCTACTGTACTCAATCCTCATCAGACCATTAACAGAGAACAATGCTCCCTTTTGCATGTACCTCACCAGACACCTTCAGCAGCTGAGAGACACAGGTTTCTCACCAACAAAATACAGGGCCTCCAAACCATCACCTACATGGACAGACTGAAAGCCCTGTCACTGTGCTTGTGCCTGGCCTACAGGGCACTCTCTGACCCTCCCCTGATGAAAATGCTTTACATCTGCAAGTCAAATGGCACAAGAATCACTTGCTCTAAGGATGTTAACCTTGCCTGTGACAAACAGAACATGCTGGAGAGACAGCTATATCTTCCAAAGACTGCTGCTCCTCTGGAATAAACTTTTAATGTACTTGAAGCAGAGCTCCTCACTGACACTATTCAAGTGCAACCTAGACAAATAGATGGGAGACCACAAATTCACCCTGGGGGTGGCACCCACGTCCTGCATGGACAGGGGTAGTCAGTGTTGATCATAAATTTGCTCTGCAAATTATGTATATCTTACCAAGGAAAACTGAGCCAACTTGGGATTAACATGGATAGCCTTGTAAGGGCTCTAGGGCCACTAGCCTAGTAACTTCCTATGAAACTATAATAATCCCTGTCACTATACTCTGTATCCTACAGACTGTTAAGAGGTGACCTGTGCCTGGTATAAAATGCATCCTCTGACCCATTATTGATGAATTTACTGTGCATCAGCAAGTTAAGTAACATCAGAAATGCTCAGTCTAGGGATCCAAACCTCTTCTGCGACATCAACAGAATATTTTGGAAGAAAGGTATGTTTCACAGATGATACTGCTGCTGTGGAACAGAATCTCTAGCCATATATAACATAGTTCATCCTGTCCATTTTCAAGCTCAACTTAGATCTATGGATGGGTAGCTGAAAGTTTACTTCAGGACTGCCCCCTGCACTGCTAATGGACAGAAGCAGCTCCTAAATGCTTTACCTTATGTACAGGTCCCCTCAAATTACCTAAGGTGCAATCACAGTTATTCACATTAGGGGTAATATATAAATATCGACCATGGGATGGCTAAGGCCAATCTATAACCAAACGGGATAGGTTAACTTGCGCACAAAAATAGAAACTGGCTAAGCTTAAAATGGTCCACAAGGGCAGCTAGTCTAGTACTTGCCTATGAACTTATAATGCTTCATTCATCTGTATGCAATCTGTTTCTTAATCTATACAATCCATGAATCAAGGAGTTATCTTTCTGTTATACTCGGCTGTGTGGGAACTTTTCTCCCCATGTCCTCAATGAAAATAAGCCTTGATAAGAAGACCTAATGCAATTAATAAAACAAATGCATAGATAGACAGATGACTAAACAAATAGATTCAGTCACTGACTGACTGACAACTTACTGAAACGGAACTTATAACATGCAAGGAACAGGAAGTCTCCTTGTGACGGAGTTTGTAGGAGCAGCAATTGATTGATAAGTGGCCTCTGCTTCACTTACTTTCTCCCACTGATATGTCACTGATCCAGAATTGTGAAGGACTCTCCTGCCAGTCTGTGTCACCCCCCCATACCCTTGCACACACACACCCACACCCACACACCTCAGCAAACTCAGATCCCCTCCTTCAAAAGGCCATCTGAAAAATCCCAGACCTGTATTCAAATTAATTTCACAACTGGTGCACACAGCCAATCTCTCTGCCTTTGCATCAGAAGGCAATTCTAATTTAGTAACTTTTTAACATATTAGTAGCAAATTATGTTAAACATATGCTAATTCACATTTCAACATGTCAAAACTAATTTACCTCATCCAATCTTCCATCATCACAAGAAACACATTATATTTCTTAACGCATTCGTCTCTAAATAAAGTTGCAGCTTTGGCAGCATAGATGCCCAACTTCTGCCTAAAAAAAAAAATAAATAATAGTTAAAACAGTTGCTGTTCACCTCAGAAAAATAAACAGTTAATCAGTTATCTATGCTACAAATCAATATTTATTTGTCTTTGCTGACCGTGAAAGTCTGACTGAGCGGTGGCCCAGGGAAAAAAACTCCACCTACTAAAATCAAAGTAAAATTTACAAATGCCATAAATAGATAGCCAGTAGACTATTACATCAATACATGTAAAACATTCACAGATCTTTAAACTTGGGTCACAAACAGGATTAATGCACACATCACACTACATTTACAAATAGATAACATATACATCCATCACCTCTAGAGTTTTGTGATGTCATATTTCAGAATGCTGAGTTATAACATTCATATGTAAATATTTTTTTTAATTAGATATCTGTAAATATTTTTTTTAATTAGATATCATTAGGTAGGTATATAAGAGAGATGTTGACATTAACAGTCTATACTGTGAGTAAAGAAGGGTAAGACAAGTTTGGTGGAGTGGAAAAAAGAGAGTATGAGACAAGATGTGATACATTTTATGAGTAAGTAGTGGGATGTAGACAGACTCAGGCATGTGCACTGCATGAGCATGACCAAGATTCATTTAGATGTTGTTTATGTAGAATTTTAAAGCTTTCAGTGCACTCGATTTTTAATAGAATAGTGTCTCATATTTTTCAAACATAGCAAGAGTATAGCAAAGATGCAGGCAGGCATACGCTAAGTATGCTAATGAGTACATGTGCCCTTCTCTCTGCTGGTTGTCTTTCCCTAAGCTGTAAATGATCCCTTTCTTATACCTCCAGTAGTCTTCTACAATCTCTGTCAAATGCTCTGCCCCTTTCACCCATATCACTCCCATTAGGCTGAATGTTTTTGCAGTCCCACTTCTGTCTTGCTCCCTTTACGGTGCTGGTTCTTTCATGGCCACCTCTGTCTGCACTTCATATCGTCACTGTTGTGTGCAGTTGTTTTTGTACTTATTTGTACATCTGTATCTGTCTCTCTGCCTACCTATCTATAGCTACATATTTCTCTCTATCCATACATGGATGTGCCTATATCTACATCTACATCCATCTCACTCTCTTTCTCTCTGACTCTCAGTATACACACACACAGTTGGAAGAAATCCTGGAGAGCCCAAGATAACTCTGCTCTTCAGCTGTACAATGGAATGCTTTTTGACAGTCAAAGGTTTGGCTATTATCCAAGGCAGCATTGGTGCATTTACCATATATCCTTTATGGGAACTGCTCCTTGCATACTACTGGCTTGCAGAAGTGAGAATCAAGAAACTATCCCCCCCTCATCACATAATACTATTTGTAAGACCATCTAAGATTTATATCTCTATTTGTCACAACGATAAATGACGTTTTTCAAAGAGACAGGAAAAGGCATGCCTTGCTGAGTAATTGATTTTACTTGTAAGTGAAAGAGGAGTACTTTCCCCAGAAAGATGAAGGTATTCTGATGGGAAGCATGTTGAATGCTAAAAAAAGATAGCTATATCATCTAATGTAGTTTACAAAAAAGCAAAACTAAAGCAGGAGACAATTTAATGGAAGGAAATGTAAAGCAGGAAGGTGCAGCAAGTTTATGAGAAGAAGATAAAAGCTGCCCCAGTAAAACAAAAATAGTGTCAGCATCTGAGACAGGTGGAATACTGGATATTAAATGAGGAGCCTCAGGTTTGCATAATAAGCTTTTTGTTAATAATCCACTATCTGATATCTGAGAGATGCCCCCAGTGGTGTTAACTACTTATGATTACAGAAATAATGTGCAATAAATTACTTTTTTCTAATTTCTATTCCTGTGTCTGAACAGACTATCTAGTCTTTGCCACACTTATACCCATTTATTCCTCTTGACTAGGGCAACAAGCAGTCATAGAATGGCCATTACTTGAGCAGCCCAAAAAGATCTTCCAGTCTCTGACCCTAAACCCTTACTTGGCAGCAATCATGTGTGCTCGACTGCTCACAGATATGAAGGCCAGCAATGTCTTGTCTAATGAATGTTCCCATATATGTCCAAATGAAGTTTACCATGGACAGACAACTTGACAGAGACAGATTTATATTCCTAGCTCATACAATGAATACTGTGCACTTCTTTCTCTCTCTCTTTAGATGGTGGTAGCATTTCTCAGGGAGAAGCCATTACCTTTTCCCAAAGAAAGTCAGGTGAATATCAGCTGATCATTCACATCCAGACTCACTGACTGAGTCGCAACATGGGTCAACAGTCAATCCTGGGTCATAGCCTAGGCTTTATCCCTTTGTGCCATGAAGCCATCATACATTAATTAATTTTGAAATATGTATTCAATACATAAGCCTTCCTGGACTATTAAGATATGTATTTGACACTTATTAGTACCCTATGGTACAGATGTTTGACCTAGTTTAACTCTGCTACTAAGCACTAGTAAAGTCTGAATCTAGATACCTTTGGGAATAGCTGCATTATTATGGTTCATGGGCTTGTTATACTGCAACATTGTTACTAAAACCAATATAATATATAACAGGGTTCTGAAATTCTAAACAGCAAAAATCAGGACAATATGGTATTACAGGTCACTACAAAACTGCAGGTTAACTGTATTTGCATTTGTATTGGTGACCCGTACTGGCATGAAAATGGGCTCTCATATAGGGGGGGGGGGGGGGCTGAGCAGCATGGATGTCTGGAGGGGCAATGGAGCAGGGATGACAGTGGGTGGGGTGGGGAAGCAGCATTAGACCTTAAGAGTACAAACTGAAAAAAATGGCTGCAACCATGCAGCATAGTGAGTCTCTAGCTGAATTATTAGATTTAGTTGTTTGTAATACAAACTTGTTGATGGAATGGAGGCCCTCAGTGCTGCACCACTGTGCCTTAACAAATAACACAGAGGTACTTTGGTTTGCAGTGTCACCTCACAGCAAGATGTTCTCCAATTCGATTCTCAGCCTTCTATGCAGAGTCTGCATGCCCTCCCTGTGTTTGTCTGGGTTTCCTCCAAGTGCTCCGAAGTCTCCTCCCACATTACAAAGACATGTGTTTGGAAAAACTGCTCTGTTCCAAGTTGGACTTTCCCAGTAAACAAATGTTAAATAAATAAAAAAGAAAGAAAGAAAGACAGAAGGCCCTTTTTTGTGTGGGGCATTAGTCTGGATAGTAAGTCTGTGTGCAAAATACTGTGAGTATTTTAGGACTTTGTTTAGTTCCAGACAGTTAAGCTGTTTTTAAGCTTGCAGTGGTGGGTTCTGTTTGCTACATTAGTGTAAAATTTAGCGATTTTGTTAAAATGGGAGGATATTTTATTTTCAAGTGTTGCATTTAAATTGCTAGGATGGGTGATGCTTATAAGAAGGCCAGCTGTAATTTGATTGAGGCTAATGTATGCCTTCCCATGTCTGTGAGGTACTGTTTGGCACTGTAGAGGGAGCTCAGTTTCTGATGATTCTTCCTGATGTTTTGTAAGATATGGTTGTCAAATTTGGGATTTTCGCCTATGACAATGCCCAGTAATTTACTGTGTGCAACTATTTCTATTTTAGTACTATTTACTGATGTTATTAAAAAAGATTGCTTTTGACTGCAATATTGTTTTAGGGGCAAAAAACATTGATTCTGTTTTGTTAGGATTTAGAAAACAGAGATAAGACTTTCAGACAGGTTTCAATGGCAGAGAATAAGATTTGAATAATCTCTTATCAGTTTGGATAGAGTTGGGGCTGCACATATTAATGAAGAATCATCAGCATATTGGACTATACTAGCTTTTGGTGTAGCTGTATAAAGGTTGTTTGTAAAGAAGTGCACGGATCCCTGGATTGAGCTATGTGGTACTCCTATGGTTATTGGTAGAAAAAAGGAATAGTCCTGTTGCTGTCTGACTGCCTGCTTTGTTTCGGACAGATAACTCAGGTAACATAAAAGGGAGGAATGGGAGATGCTGAATAAAAGAAGTTCAGAAAACAAATGTTTGTGTGATATAGTACTGAATGCCTTAGATAAGACAACATTGTGGACAAAATATATCTCTGTTCCTATGTCGATACTGTAACTTGTATGTTAATACAATATGTTTGTGCATATACTGTAACTTGCTTGTCTTTATCTGTTTGTAAATTTGGAGCTTTTCTCCCAGGGCCTGCGCTGAAAATGGACATGTATCCAGTTGGACTATCCCGGTCAACAAATGTAAAATAAATTAAAAAAAAATTTATAGTGCTTGTAAAGAGTAGGAGAAAATTGATTGTACTATGATGGATTCTAAAACTGTGTTGTGTTTTCAAGAATAGCTTATCTGAGATAAGATACTGCATGAGCTATATGTGCATACATTTTTCTAGAATTTTTGAAAGTGGGGAAGAGGACAGCTATGGGTCTTTAAATTGTTGAAGCCAATTGATGCACCCCTCTTTGTGTAACAAAATATTACAGGAAAGCTTCCAAAAGCCAGGAACATTAGTTTTCAGATATGGATCTGTTTATCAAAATGGAAACGGGGAAAGCAATAGCATCAGCAACTATTTTTAGATATTCTGATGGAAGTCCGTCATCAGCTAAGTTGGTAGATTTTAGTTTTAGTAGAAGATTTTTATGGTAAAAGTAGGTACGGGGGAGATGTTTAGAACTGGTGATGGAAGGGAAATAGAAGCGGCAAAATCAATGTTAACTAGGGACAGTATCATCTGTATGAAGTAGATATTTAATTGAGTGGAAATTGATTCATTATTGCTATTGGTTGTTAGTTTGGCCAGGGTGTAGTAATATATTTAAGGATGACAAGAAGAATTTTTTTAATGTTTTTGTTGAAGATTGTTATAGTAGGTTTGCATCACATCTCTATTCCGGAAATTTTGTGAGGTATCTTTGGTGTCTAAAATGTTGAATTGAGTTATGAGTTCTGTGTTTGCAGCATTCTGTACAGGCTTTATCTCATTGTAACATTAGCTTCTTTGTTTCCTTTGCTAACCATGAAGAAGGGTTGGATTTGACTCTCTTGTCACGAAGTGAAGCTATGTTGTTAAGGATTTTTAGGAAAATGCCATTAAACAAGCAGGAGATTGCTGTTATCAACAGACAAGGATTTTAGTATGCTCCACTTACACTGAGATAAGGTTTTGATGATGGTATCTTTTGAAATGAGTTGAGCTGCAAATCTGGTTCCAAGTGATTTGTTTCTCCTGGCTATAATAACTATTTTTTTAATAGCATAATAGCAGGTGATCACTTATGGTGCCTGGGTAGGCATCCAACAGTCATTCCTTTCTCAGGTTTATTAGTAGCCAATCTAAGGTTGACTGCCTGCTAGAACTTTTTTATTGTTGTTTTGTGAGGTGACAGAGAGCCTACAAAGACTCAGGAATAACATGTAAACTCCATAAAGGCATTGGCCAGAGGTCAGGATCAAACACTGTACCTTGTGCATTGGCGATGGACACTAACTATCATGCCTATTGGTCTCTTTGCTAATGAGTTGTGCAATATTGAATGATTTCCTTACAAAAGTAGGCATGTGGTGGTCAAAGCCCAGGTAACTGTTTACATATGTTCTCAAATCCCTAACCACAGGGTCTACTCTTTGTGGTGTATTATCTATGTTGTAATTTCCAAGTGGGGGCCAGTTTTCCCAAAGATACTATTCTATTATGCATTTTTTGCCATTCAGTTTTTAGACACTGGCTCTGGTACCAATTATTAACTTGCAAAAACTCTCTTCGAGGGGCTTTATAATGGGACTGAACTTGCAGTCCACAAACTTGATTAACCAGAGACCTTCAACATTAGCTCTGACTTCCAAGAAGTAGATGCCAAAAAGGGGCAGCCCCAGCATTGAGCCCTGAAGGAGTCCACTGGTGATTGGCCTTTTTCTGGAGCCAGAATCTCACTATCCAACAGGTGCCATAGGGATTTACTTAGAGTTTTGTGAGTTTGTCGACAATACCCAAATGAGGAACAGTGTTTGCTGGCCAGGTCAAGACTGGCAGTGTGTACCATTATGGCCTCATCCTTAGCTTTGGTGATTTTCTTGAAGAAGTCCATGGGGTTGAGCAGGCATGATCTGCTCTTGACAAATCTAAACTGTGTTGGACCCAGTGTCGAAATATTTCCTATGTCTTCATTTGTAATATCCATGATAATTCTTTCCTTGGCATTACATATGAAACAAGTCATAATTATATGCTTGAGAAGTGTATTCATAAACAAGTTATGCAATATCTAACTCAGGAAAACCCAACACCGACTCAATACGGTTTCAGACCCAAACATAGTACTACTTCTGCACCCTTATCCTTTCTTAACACAGTCTCTCTTGCCAGGGATGACCACAAATTGAATTCCTGCCTATTCTTGGACATGTCAAAAGCATTTGATACAGTTTCTCACCCTCTCCTGTTGAATAAGCTGCATAACCTTAACTTCTCCTCAGAAACTGTTACAAGGTTCTCAAGCTACCTCTCCAACAGATCCCAATCTGTTAAATGGCAATCTGTTCTCACCCCTCCCCTCCCAGTCAAAATGGGTGTACCCCAAGGGTCAATCTTAGGGCCACTACTCTTTAACATCTTCAATAACCTTACTCTATGCCTCCTGTCCGCAGTCATCTCTAATACAGTATGCGGATGACTCTACTGTTACTACTACTGCCAACTCACCCTCCAAGCTCCTTGCTGCCACCCAAACGTCCTTCAACTCAGTTGAATCTTGGCTCACTGACAACCACCTCATACTCAACCCTAAAAAAAATAAGAAGTTATGTACTCACCATAACATTCCATCTGAGTAGGTGACTTCATTTGTCTGCAACCTTTGGGTCTTGGATCCGAACTCGGATCCGAGCCGGCAACTTATTTCATAGCTTAGAGATCCGAGCTCCTAGCTCCTCCCCTTACCCATAAATCCCCTGCCAACCCTGACTGACCACAGATCAAGTTTGCCCGTATACAAAAAAGCCGAAGGCTAATACATCTCGAAGGATACCATAGAAGGACATACAGGAACAAGAAAATTCTGATGGCCAGAGGGAAGGAGGGGGGGATGGTTGCAGACAAATGAAGTAACCTACTCAGATGGAACGTTATGGTGAGTACATAACTTCTTAATCTGAAGTAGGTACTTCATTTTTCAGCAACCTTTGGGACAGAGTCCCCAGCTACCTGAATCTTGGGTGGCCATCATGGAAGGATGTTCCGGAGCACTGCAGAGCCAAAGGATGCTCTCCCTCTGGAGATAATGTCCAGCTTATAATGGTTGATAAAGGTATGAGATGAGGCACAAGTGGCCGCGGAACAAATATCATCCAGTGGAACTCTAGATCTAAAGGCCGCAGAGGTAGATACAGAACGAGTAGAGTGTGCACGAATTCCCTGAGGTGTAGGCCTCCCAGAAGTGTCATAGGCCAAGAGAATACACTGTGAGATCCATCGTGATAAAGTGATCTTAGAGAGAGATTTACCTAGGTTAAATTTGGAAAAGGAAATGAACAACTGGTCGGATTGCCTATGACCAGCAGTCCTGTGAATGTAGAAGCGCAGTTGTCTGTGCACATCTAAGGAATGGAGTTTGTATTCTCCCTTGTTATGATACTTAGGGAAGAAAACTGGTAGGTTAATGGACTGATTGATATTGGCCTCTGAAGCCACCTTGGGAAGAAAAGAAGGATTTGTCCTGAGGTACACTCTATCCTGATGAAAGGCCAAGTACGGGGGTTTCACACAAAGGGCCTGAAGCTCAGAAACTCTTTTCGCCAAAGTAATAGCGACTAGGAACGCCGTTTTCCAAGAGAGGTACTTAAGATCAACCAAGGCAGCCGGTTCAAAAGGGGGAGCTGTCAAGGCCTGTAAAACTAGAGCCAAATCCCAAAGGGGTACAATTTCCCTGACAGGAGGTCTGAGCAAGAAAGTACCCTTGAGAAAGGTCGTACACAATTTTGCTGTAATCAAGGGGCTTGATTCATGCCCCACATGGTAATAAGAAATAGCTGCTAGTTGAACCTTGACCGTAGAGCAGCTAGCCCCCTGATGGAACAGACCTGTAAGGAACTCCAACACAGACGGTAATGGGGCTGTGAAGGGATCTAAGTTATTATTCTCCGCCCAGATGGAGAAGCGTTTCCACTTACTACGATAGACTTTCCTAGTGGAAGGTTTATGTGCTGTTACGAGAATGGCTTTAACCGGTAAAGAGATTCCGGGAGTCCCGACTAGGAGCGGAACTGGAGCAGCCATGCTGTCAGCTTGAGGTTATCTAGATTCGGGATCGGGAGGTCTAGGGGATGAGATATTAGATCCGGGAGGTGATCTAGAATCCAAGGCAGATTTACCAGATGAGACCACAGGTAAGGGAACCACGTTTGACGAGGCCAGAATGGGGCAATGAGGATCATGCTGCTCCCCAACCGACTGGCTTTCTGTATGAGTTTCAGCATTAAGGGCAGAGGGGGGTAGGCATAAAGTAGACCGGGGGGCCAAGCATGCACCAGAGCGTCTCTCGGGGATTCCCAGACGGGGGGGAATTAGAGCGAAGTAGCTGTTGCATTTCATATTCGAGGGAGAGGCGAAGAGATCACAACAGGGTTGCCCCCACACGGCAAAAATCCGCTTTGCTACCTGGGGATTGAGAGACCACTCGTAGGGGGAAAGGATGGTCCAGCTGAGTCTATCCTCCAGTATGTTGGACCATCCCACAATGTGCGTTGCAACAAGAAAGCGGTTGGTAGAAATCGCCCATTCCCACATTCTCATGGCCTCTCAACAAAGAGGATAGGACCTGGTTCCCCCCTGTTTGTTGATGTACCAGACCACTGACATGTTGTCCATCTGTAACGCAATACTCCCTACTGGAAGAAGGTTCTGTAGTGCTTGCAACGCCAATAGCACCGCCCTCATCTCCAGGACATTGATATGCAAGGAGGTCTCTGTGTCGTTCCACGTGCCTTGGACCGTCTTGCTTGCGCAATGCCCCCCCCACCCGAGGTGAGAGGCATCCGTGGTCACTGTGGCGAGGGGAGGAGGCATGGAGAAAGGACGTCCCGTATGGAGATCCGGGGACTGGAGCCACCATACGAGAGCCATCCTGCACGCCTTGCTGATGGAAATAGGATGGTTCAGGGGGTAACGTTGAAACGACCATTGGACTTGAAGGGTCCATTGCAGTACCCTCATGTTCAGACGATCCAATGGCAAAAGAGTGATTGCTGACGCCATGGAGCCTAGAGCCCTCAGGACCAATCCCGCCGGTGTAGCTGTAGATTGGAGGACGGCCCGCACATGCAGCCTCAGGTTCTGAAGACGTTCCGCGGTCAGAAATGCTAGGAGATTTCTTGTATCCAATTTGGCCCCTATAAACTCTATCACCTGGGTAGGAGCAAGAGAGGATTTGTTCATGTTAATGGTGATGCCCAGCTGGGGAGCCAGCCGGAGGAAGTAGTCCCTGGCTGAGCAAAGTAGATGCCTTGTCGGGGCGGTCAGGAGCCAGTCGTCCAGGTATGGAAACACCTGCATTCTCTGGAGTCTCAGGTGGGCCTCTATCACTGCTAATACTTTGGTAAACACCCTGGGGTCTGTAGTGAGACCAAAGGGAAGGACCCTGAACTGGTAGTGACTGGCTCCTAGCCGGAAGCGGAGAAACCTCCTGGATCATCTGTCCATAAGAATGTGGTAGTACGCATCCTTGAGGTCTATAGAGCACATCCAGTCGTTCTTCCACAGTAGGGGGAGAATGGATTGAAGAGTGACCATTCGGAATTTTTCTTAGTTTACCGACAGGTTCAGAAGGGAGAGGTCTAGGATTGGTCTTTGGCTCCAGAAAGAACCTGGAGTAAAACCCTAATCCGAGCTGGTCTGGGGGGACGGGCTGGATGGCTCCTTTTTCTAGCAGCTGCTGGATCTCTGCAGCTGCTGCCTCCCTCTGATTGGGTGGTACATCGGGGAGGTTTTTGGTTCTGGGGACATGATATATGGGAATTTGGTGACCTCTGGATATGATACGAAGCACCCAGTGATTTGATGTGATGGACTCCCAAGCTGCCAGGTGCTTCGAGAAATGCCCCCCCGACTGCCTCCAGAGTGGAGCAGTCGGGCAACCCCTCAGGGTTGTTGCGTGGGTCAGTCAGAGAAAGGTTCCCTGGACCAAAAATTCTTCGGGCCCCCTCTGCCTCTAGGGTGGCGTCCTCCTTGTCCTCCTCTGCCACGGAAGGACTGGTTGTCCGGAGCAGGCTGGGAATGTTGCGATTTCTGGAACCACAGCTTCTTCTGTCCCTTTTGGTTCTTGGAGAAGGACCTCTGAGGAGTGGAGAAATGGACTCCGACGGCAGACAACGTCTTCCTGTCCTTTTTGCTCTGGACTAAAGTGTCACGAACGGTCTTGCCAAATAAGGCAGAACCATCAAAAGGGGCATTCGCAAATGACGCCTTAAAGGGTTCCGCGAAGTCACAATGTCGGAGCGAGGCCTGGTGCCTCATGACTAGGCCTGCTCCACTGGCTCTAGCGGCTCCCTCTGTAGCATGGGACAACAACCGCATAGAGGTATTAGATATTGATCTTAGAGTGGCCATGCGAGTGGAGTACAATTGTTTGTCCTCTGCCGACATGGACTCCGGGGGGGGGGGGGAGCAGCGTACTCTTTGATAAGGTCTCACTGCATCCTGATAACGTGTCATATAGTTCAGAGACCTTGCTGAGAATGTCACTGAACTAAAAACCCGCTTCCCCAGGCGATCCATTGAGTGGGACTCTTTGCTCGGTGGATGGACCGAGGGACTCTCCTGAGCTAATTCCCACTTGGTGGCTGCCGCCGTCAACATGGCATCTACAGGGGATATTTGCTCCAGTGGGATCTGTCCGCAGGGGGGCTCAGAATTCTATCGGGGCATTTGGGAACTGGCTCCTCAGTGTCCGGCTCCTTCCATGCCCTGGTGGTAATAAGGTCCACCAGGGGGTCAGCCAGAGGGGACACCCAAGAGGTAGACGGTCCTGCTTCGAATGCCTCCAGGAACACGGACTCGTCGGAGGAAGCCTTGGGGACAGACCACCCC
Organism: Protopterus annectens; assembly: GCF_019279795.1. Classification (NCBI taxonomy): domain Eukaryota; kingdom Metazoa; phylum Chordata; order Ceratodontiformes; family Protopteridae; genus Protopterus; species Protopterus annectens. The sequence continues at coordinate 527,885,050 of NC_056745.1, forward strand.
CCCCCTAATCCTGAGCATTTCCATGATGTCTCCAAATGAGACATCTTCAGGGGGTGACCTAGGGGAGCCTTCCTCTTCATCCAAGTCCATGTCTTCTGTTAAGGACTCGGGGGAGTCCACATGTCTCCTCTTACACTTGTGCTTATGAGGCACATCCTCGGGGGAGCTGTCTGAGGAGGTCTCACCAGCAACGACCTGTTCCAAGGGAACGACTTGAGACATCGAAGCAGGCTGTCTCTGAGGCCGGGTGATGGAAGCCTGACTCAGCCGAGAGGGAGTACGGGGTGGAGCCGAAGCAAGGGCCGGGGGTCCGGATGCCCTCAACAGAGCCCTCTCCACTGCATCGAAGGCCGAGGGGGAGTCGCTCTCTCTGGGATCCGAAAGTCGACTCCCACTCGGATCCAATGGAGGGATCGGAAGAGGTGCCGAGACCATCGAATCTGAAGGACCCATGTGCTCCGACCTGGACGGAGCCGAAGGCACACTGAATCCCACGGATCTGAAGCTCGGCCCACAGCTCCGAGAGCTCAGATCCGACAAGGAAGGACCCGACAGACTCAAAGGCAGAGTCGGATCTGAAGTACCCAGTACTGTTGGCGCCGACCCACCCCCGGCTCTGTACGCTCCAAGCCCGAAAAGCGGGTCGGAGAAGGAGCTATCGGGGCAAAAAAAGGTGTTGAGCTCCCCCCCGAAGGGGGGGGGGGGCATGAGCACTCCCATCTGCAGCTGGGCCTGGATGAACCTTCGCATCATCCGGTCCAAGTCCGCATCCGAAAGGCTGTAAGTAAATCTCGACGAGGCCACCGAGGCGGGCCAGGAGTGCAGCCTCGATGACCTCGACGGAGATCGGGTCTCCTCCCCCTCAGGTCCCGAAGAAAAGCACGGGGATCGGAGCCGAGGAAGAGACGACCTGGAAGCAGTGGAGGGAGAAGCCCGCTTAGCTGGGGGGGGGGCCGAAGCGGAGGCCTCGGCCCGCCGCTTGTGGTGCTTCTCCCTCCTTTTATCCCTCCTGGCCTCCCTCTCCTCCGGCGTTTTAGTGGGAGTTTGAGTCCCGGCCGGGGGGAGGGAGGCAGGAGTGGCCGCCACCGAGGACTGGGGTGGTGCCACGGGAGTACCGGAGGCAGAAGCCGGATCCGGTGGCAAAAGTCCCTCCAGGATCAGCTTCGCCCTACGGTCTTTCAGTGCCCTGGGGTTGAACGCCACACAAATAGAACACCCAGAGGAGAGGTGTTTAACCTCAAGGCACCGAACACACCAAGTGTGGCCATCCACCGGTGAAAGGTTATGGCCACACTCGGTGCACTTTGAGAAAATAGGCTTTGGGGCCTCCGACATAATTTTTTTTTAAGAATAAAAAGTATAAAACTATGAATAAACTACCTCACACAGACCAGGCCCCAACACACAACAGTCCACACACACACTACGCACCAGCGAAGGAGGGGGAGGAATTACACTAAAAAAAATAAAGGTATACTGACAAAAAGGGAACCTAACCACACGCAAACACTTAACTACAAGTAAAATGTGAAAAATATAGAGTTTTGTACAAAAAAAGTTGTCACTTATCTACCACACGTCAGGAGCTCAGGAATCTAGAAGCGTACTCAAGAGTGGCAAACTAGATCTGAGGTCAGTCAGGGTTGGCAGGGGATTATGGGTAAGGGGAGGAGCTAGGAGCACGGATCTCTAAGCTATGAAATAAGTTGACGGCTCGGATCCGAGTTCGGATCCAAGACCCAAAGGTTGCTGACAAATGAAGTACCTACTTCAGATCAAACTGTTACTCTTCCTCCCAAAAAACGTCTCTAATATCAAACCTTCATTTACCATTCCATCCCTTAATAACACTCTGATTCAAACTGAACCCAGCACCAAACTACTAGGAGTTACCATAGATGACCAACTAAAATTTGACATACATGTTCATAACTGCATCAAAAAGACTCACTAGAAACTAGGACTGCTCTATAGATCAAAAAATTCCTTTCCTCCAATGCCAAGGTCACTCTCCCCCACTCTTTCCTTCTACCCAGTCTAATGTGAGGCTCTCAGATTTTTACTAACCTCAACTCCACACTTCTTGCTAAACTTGAAACTACCTACAATAAGGTGGCTAGATTTGCTTCCCAACAAACCTACAAATCCCATCACTGTATCTCATTAAAACTTCTAAACTGGTTAGAACTACCCAACCAACTTCTCCTCCTCCAGCTCCAGATCATTCACTCTATCCTATACCAACCTTCCTACTGTCCAACTCTATCTCCTCTTATCTCTCACTATTCTTCCACTAGACAACTACAAAGCTGTAACCAAAATCTGCTCCAGATCTACAAACCCAAAACCACCTTTGGATGCAACATATACAGCTACCACCCCTCCATCACCTGGAATAAACTTCCTCTAGATATTAGGACCCTTACCAACCCAAAACAATTTAAGGCTGCCACTAAAGACCACTTCATAAACCACTGGTCCTGCTTCTGCACACAGCCTCCTTAATTTCATTTTCTTCCAGCCTACTTCTCAACCAACTCTCATATTAAATCCAGCCTGTTCTCATTTTATTCTCACTTACTCTCCCGATCTCTCTTGATTCTTCCTCAGTTGCTCTAGTTTACTATCTACAAAGCTAAGTACTTTTCATTGCTACCTCTAATTACTAGCAGAGCTGACCTGATGCAACTAAACCTCATTACTATCCATCTTTTTTCCTTTGCTCTAACTCTCCTCTTCTCATTCTAACTCACATGCCCCGTACTTACTATAGCCTCTGATTCATTCCAAATCATCTGTACTATATTTATGCTACCTACTGTATCTTGCTTTTTAAATTAATACTGTTTATTGTTAAACTGTTTTTTAAATCGTTTTAAAATTGCTTCATGTAACCCTATGGAGCTTCTCTCCCCGGGTATCTGCTGAAAAAAGGCTTTTGGCTCAATCAAACTAACTTGGTCAACAAATGTAAAATAAAATAAAATAAATAAATATGTCTGTAGTTACCAAGATTAATAGATAGCCAACCCTGGTGCTGTGGGATAACTGTTGCATGCCTCCATTCTGTAAGCATGAAGCCAGTTTGGAGACTAAGGTTTAACGATGATCCTAATGGCCAGACAGATCATGTTTCGTGCTGTTTAGCAGGCAACCTGGGATATCATCAGGGTCCACAAATGTAGTATTTTTTAATTTGGAAAGTTCATTGAGGACCTGCGCCCTGTTGATAGCCAGGGGGACTTATAGAAAGGGTATCTCTCTCTCTTGGGAGGAATGGAAGGGGGGGGGGGGATTGGAGCTAAATTTGTCAGCAAGTAGACTTGCTATATCTTCCTGTTCTGTATAGGTGACTCCGTTTAAAATTAGTTCAGCATATTGTACCTTTAGGTTCTCCACATGGCTGAAGAAGGCTTTGCAATTATCCACTGCCTATGAGGCTATCTTTAATTCAAATTTGCTTTGGCATTGGTGGATTTGATAATACTCCAGAGTTGCTAATTTAGTTTGATGAGGGTTTTTTTTGCCTTGTGGGTATTGCAATGCCTAGTTTTTGCCATGGCTTTCTTTCTTTCATTTGTTATATAACTTGCTGATACTAGAATTCCACCAGAAATTAGTCCTATGCTTATTTTGGATGGGGACAGCTGCCTCAGTGCAGCTGTTTGCATGATGATATAGGGTTACTGTGAACAATTTTGCATAGGCAATGGTGTTCACATAGTTTGGGGTTGGGGCTTAAACTTTTGCCATTGTGAACTCAGTAGTAGTAGGTTTGTTCTGGAATAATTTCTAAACATATTCAGGTTGGATGTGGTGACAGGTTTTCGTTTGACTTCAAAGAAGACAAATTTATGATATGAACTGACAAGTGAGGATTTAATACTCAGTTGAGTGTTACAAGGATCAGGTCAAAGATTTTGGTGCCCCTAGCATGTACATGGACCAGATGGCTCAGAGCATTTGTGTTGATTACGTCCAAGAATCTCTGGCTTTAAACCATGTCTCCATAATCACACAGATGTCTATGTTCTCCAGAGCAAGTAGGGTTTGGAGGAAGTGGATTTTTCTGTTCAGACTCTTGGCACTGAGCAGTAATAACTTCAGGTTGTCCTGAATTTGTTGTGCTTTTTGGGAAGATTTATAAAGTTGGCATTGCTTCAAGAGTTACTATGGGAGTGGAAAAAGTTTAATATTTGAGAGACTAATGGGGACAGGTGTAACCACCCTTGGCGAAGCAGAACGGTCTGTCAACCATATCCTCCCAAGCTGACAAATATTGTGCCCCCTTCAAATTTATTTTATTTATTTATTTATTTATTAGTTTTAGATCTGTTGACCGGGATAGTCCGATTGGATATATGTCCATTTTCAGCAGAGGCCCGGGGAGAAAAGCTCCAAGATAATAATACACACTGAACATGTAGCAAATGCTAGTTTCAAGTAGATTACAGTCATAAGCAATACCAGCATTTAGCACATATAGTACTAACTTATTATAAACACTTTACAAAACATAACATTATTTTCAAAGTTATATATACATAACATTACATTCAGGTTTAAGACACATTGAACAGCAGTTATACAACTGACCCTTCCTGAAATGGTGTGGTAGAAAAAAGGTAGAAGGTAGGTTGAAGGTAAGGCACCTGAGGCACAAAATGACACCAAAAACTAAGCCAATTGTTAAACTCAGTTATTTTCTGCTCATACTGTGCATCATCCTGAGAGAAAGTAGAGTGCTGCTCAATGCTCAGATCATACCAACCTGGGACACATAGCCCAACAGTTCCATCATGTTTCGCTTCATATAGTCATGAGAGGTATGTCTCAAGCCGCTTATACCCACATGTATGATTAGAGAGTCATACTGTTACTTATGGTTTAATGACATGATTGCATGCAGGCATAATCTAGCAGACCCTGTCCCCAATAGGCAACTGACCGTGACTCCTCCTTGCTCAGTTTGGTGAGTGGAACATCTGTGTGTCTCACAATGGCATCACCTATGACTTGAGCATTAGCTTTTGTGGATGTTTGTCTTATGGGCTTACAGACTGACACACCATGCAATGAAGCTGTATGTGTCATGGTGGCTGTTGCCTTGGTAGAACATTTTACAAGGTTGCTGAGGAATCTTAACATGATTGCTGCATCTGGGAAGCTTTTGTGGTTAGGGTAAATTACTTATTAGGGTCTCAGCACACACGAGTCTATGTGCTTGGTCTACAGGATAAGTGGTGCATAGAAAATGGTGTTTTGTGTTTTGACAACTTAACAGGTAAATGTAGCAGCAGCCTTGCCTCCCATGACAATGTGCAGTTACAGCTCTCTCACACTGTATCTCACTGTTTAAGAATTAGTTAGTTAATCATAAACAATTGGTATAGTGTCTCAGAATGTCCACATCTATCAAGCTGGCTGCAGAGACAGAGAGAAATGAAGTATACAAAGCCATGCTTTCCAGTACAAGACCATTGGGCAATGTTTCTCTATGCAAAAAACATAGTATCATGGAAGTCTTGGGGGTTTTCAGTAAGTCTTTTGGGATGCTGCTGAGCTAAGTACTACAAGGTGTGGTCTCACAGTGCACTGCTGTTCTATGTGCTGTTTCTAGCTTTCACTCTGAACTCATGAACTCCACCTGCATGAGTCATAACTAATTACGGGTTGTAGGACTTTAATACCTTGAACTTCCCATTCATGCTACTGAGAGGGAATGGACAGCTACATCTCTAGCTGTAACTGAAGATATCCGAGAAGGGATTCAAAAGTGGGTCCACCAACTTCTATACTCAGCATCCAGTAAAAAAAAAAAATTCCACACCCAAGTATATGGGAGCTATACCCCTAAGGATTCCAGCTGATTCCACTACACCTTTCCGTTGGGTTAAATGGCATGCTTAATGCCACAGCATGAAGTTATTAGGCAAGGTTCAAATGACAAATTCACCACCCTAACAGGTACAGGCAAGAAGAATCTGAGGGTACTGCTACTCAATGCTAGAAGTCTAAACCTCAAAATGCACTCTCTCGAGGCACTCCTTAAAATGGAGAACATCGACATCTGTGCAGTGACAGAGACCTGGTTCAAGGCTCCAGACAGTACCCCTGCATTACCAGGCTATAATTCATACCACACCTTTCGGCCACCTAACCTGGACCGAAACACTAAAGGGAGAGGCGTGTCCATATTAATTAATGATATCCACATCTCCAAGCTAGTTGCTCAGCATAATGCATCCGAGATTATCCAAGTGCAACTAACTATCGGCAAGACCGCAATCCAAATTGTAGATCCCCCACCATGCCCCAGGATTCCCACTCCTCATTTCTTAATACACTGGAAAATATTAGGGTACAACCTAACACCCTAATAATGGGCAATTTCAACTACCCTACCATTAACTGGGAAAACTACTCCTGTACCAACTCTTGTGCTCAACGGTTTCTGGAATTCATAAATTCCAATGCCATGGATCAACTGATCCACACCCCCACCAGGGGCAGCAATATCCTAGACCTAGTTATTAACAACATGGGCAACCGGTGCTCCACACCAGAGGTCAATTCCTCATTGGGCAGATCCAACCATAAACTAATCACCCTAGACATCCACATCCCTCCCCCACCCCCCATTAGGGAAACCACAGTAAAAAATTTCTCCAAAGCCAACTTCACGCTTCTTAAGACAGAAGTGGCAAACTTCATGACACCCATGCTGATGGACAATAGAGGTATGACTGTTGAATCCTACACAAATGCACTTTATAAGCACTTACATGAGTGCATGGATCATGCAATCCCTAACAGAACCAAGATGCTATCCTCCAAAAAAATGAAGCCAATCTGGTGGTCCCCTGCCATAAACAAACTCTACAACAGAAGAAAGAAACTGTTGTAAAAAAGAGTAAAATCCCATGACTGAAGAAACTCCCTGGTCAGCTTCAGTAAGAAGTAGAGATCCCTCATAAAATCCTCCAAAGCTAGTTATGAAAACAAAATTGCCACTGACTCAAAAGACAACCACAAAGCAACCACAAAGCATTCTATAGCTATGTCAAGAATCTCAATGGCAACACTCAGATCTGCTCTGAGTTACAGCACAATGGCACTAAATATTCAGAACCAATGGATATTGCCAACATCCTGGCAGATAGGTTCAGTGCTAACTTTACCCCTCTGTCATCCCCTAAAGGGCCCATCTCTATACCAGAACAATGCAAAGTTCCTGTAATCACAGCTGCACAGGTAAAAAACACACTGTCCAAAGCCAAGAACACAGCATCCATGGGACCTGACGAAATCCCAGGCTGTGTTCTACATGAACTACAGAATGAACTGGCACCCCACCTAAGTACCATGTTCAATCATAGCCTCACCTCAGGCTATGTGCCCAATTAATGGCGCACAGCGACAGTTATCCCACTCCACAAAGGGGGAGCCACTACAGACCCCGAAAACTACCGCCCCATTAGCCTAATGAGCCTGGTCTGCAAGGCTATGGAGCGTATCATCACGGAACTTATAAACAATGACATTTGTAATCTCCAATCCCACCCAGTTCGGGTTTGTAAAAGGCAGATCATGTCTCCTAAACCTGATAGACTTCTTTGAAGCAGTCACCAAAGCCGTAGATGAGGGTAAGGTGGTTCACACAGCCTATCTAGATCTCGCCAAGGCTTCTGACACCATCCCCCACTCTGGAATTATAGATAAACTCACTAAACTAGGTATAAATCCCTATGTCACAAGATGGGTTGCCAACTGGCTCACTGACAGAACCCACACTGTGAAAGTAGCAAACTCCAAATCCAGCTTCAGACCAGTGACAAGTGGAGTACCACAGGGTTCAGTCCTGGGTCCTCTCCTGTTTGGTATCTACTTCTCTGAAGTACAGGCCAACACAGAAGGTCTTTGGCTAACGAAGTTCGCAGATGACTGCAAACTAGGAGCCATAATCAAAACTCCAAATGATGTGGACATCCTACAAAAGGGCCTTGCTGAGATAGATGCCTGGTGTCAAAGCCATGGCCTCAAGCTCAATGCCAAAAAGTGCATTGTCATTCCTTTTGGTAAAAACTCAGTACCCATGAACTACCACATAGGTGGTAGTCTACTTAACACCGAAAGTGTGATAAGTGACCTCGGGACACAGGTGGACAGTAGTCTCTCCTTTGATAATCACATCGCCACATTAGTCAGGAAATCCTTCTATGTGGCACACCTCATCACAAAAGGTTTCTCATCCAGGAAAAAAGAGGTCATTGTTCCCTCTCTACTTGTCACTCATTAGACCCATTATAGAGTACAATGCCCCTTTTGGTATGTACCTCACAAGACATTTACAACAACTGGAAAGGCCACAGAAATACCTCACAAAGAAGATTACCAGCCTCAAAGAGATTCCCTATGCAGACCATCTCAAAAAACTGCAGCTTTACTCCGTTGCATATCGCCTACTCAGAGGCGATCTCTGCCTAACACACAAAGCTATGTCAAACCCAGAGCTTTTAGACATGCTCCACTTAAAGAAATCCCAATCCCTATGAGCTACATGCTCTAGGGGCCTAAACCTCGTCACCACAATAAACAGAACATACTGGAGGGATAGATTCCTGTCCCAGAGACTTCCCATACCCTGGAACAAACTACCTATCTATTTCAAACAAAGCTCCTCATTAGCACTCTTCAAGACAAATCTTGATGATTGGATGGGAGATAGGAAATTCACCCCGGGGATCACTTTTGTGGATTTGCTCGACAGTGGCACTGGAAAATAATTTTCTTGGGTGGCGAAAGCCAGGGTACCTTTGGCTAGGCCTACATAGGCCCTAGGGCCAATAGCCTAGTACCTACCTATGAACCTATGCCTAAATCAGCTAAAAGACATTTACAGTAAAGTGACAGGCAAACAGGTTTAGTATTCACTAAACCTTCCAAACACAAATTTATATTACTTTCTACAGAAAGGTAAAGTCCTAAATGTATATGCAAATTCAAATACGAATGTAGGCTGGGTAAAATGAGATCTACCATCTTTCAAAAAAAAAAAAAGCTATGGGTATAATAATGACAAATCTATAGCTTACCTTATTATAAAAGAAATTCTGAACTGTGGTCAACAGCAAGCCACATTCTCATGCACTGCATTATGTCAGCAGGGCACAAGAGAACTAAACAGGTGCTTCACCACAAATTCTGGGTCCCATACGAAGCAGTCACTTTGCACTTAAGAAGACAGTGTGACTACACTTTTTTATAACATGCACCATTCATAAACATAATGTCCAGTTACACTAATTTACTACTTGGTCATTAAATTACGGTGATGTGTTATTTGATGTAAATTTCAGTTTGCACATACTATTTTAATTTTTAGAAGCATTTCTACTGTAATAGACATATACTGCATACAACTATCCTCTGTTTATGAAAACAGCAGCTACCTCTGAGATGAATGCAATACACAGTGACTGATGATGTGGAAAAATTTGATTTGATCATGGCTGCATTTTTTTGTCTGTATGCCTCTTATCTTCATGTCTGCTGAACATAAAGCCTCCTACTAATGGGTCAGAGCAAATTTGTTCCACAATGCTATATACTCTCAGGACAGGGGTAACAGCCAACCAGAGAAGCAGTCATAAAAGTTGACTATGGAAGTTGTCTGAGTCCTTGTTGGCATTGCGTCAGTGAGTGCATTTGTGATGAGGCCTATGATGACCCTCCACTGAACCAGTAATCAAGGAGCCTCAATCCCCACCACTGGTAACAGTGGGGGACATTCACTGAGAGGATAACAGGTACACACAGTATTTCCAGATGCAGCTCTCTGCATTAAGTGCAATTTCCCTTAAGAGCACACAGAGACCACAGTCACTCTGGGGCTGGTTCCCCTTTCTCCAGATCCCCAGTAAGATTCCCCACTGGCACAGTTACAGAGTTGAGATCTCGACTGCGTGACCAAGCCAAGAACTCCAGCACCCTCTCTGTCCAACCAGTGCTTCGTGTCCCTGCCACAGTAGCTGACACACAAACTCTTTATGGTTTGATTTACACACACACACACACACACACACACACACACACACACACACACACACCTGGGAAAGGCTTGCACAGGTTTACTAGCTGTGCCCCCTTCTGCCCAGACTATAAGGTAGTTTCCACTGGCACGAGCCACTCCTTATCAGCTACTTTAAGGCCATTAATAAAGGGTGTCCAATCTTACTGTGTAACATTAATACTAATACAAACAGTAGTCTGACCAAGAGCAAGGCTATCAGGAGTGGCCCACACAGTGTCACCAAATAAATATGCAAGTACTCTCAAAACTTCAATATCTCCACACAAATCAGCCACAATGAAAGGTTTAAACATATTTAATAATAAATAATAAAAGAACAAGACAATACTAAATTTATATTCACAGTGATATCAGAGTTCAAAATGACAGGAAATATTTAAAACAGCATTGCAGTACAGGCTCACACAAAGAAAAACATCTAAACTAAGCTTTATTATATTCCAGACTGTATCTAAGACAGTTATACTGTTCCCTAGAAACTTACTTCATTAGAGCAAGGAAGATGTGGTGAATGTTTTTTCTTGTTGTTGTCAGGTCCAAGACAGAATGCAGAATGGTCTCTCACCAAGAGAAGTCTCAAATTAATATCTAAACTCTTATTGCTGGAATAGCTTGCAGAATGACATAATTTCTGGTCATCTGACTTCTAGTTCCCAGGCTAAAACCCCCATTACTAGAAGACGGCAGCATTTAGCATCTACCTGTAAAAATATACAGACAACAGCTTTTCCTCAGATATTTGGCAGATGCTGGAAGTCATAAAATAATTGCATTCCTTCATGCATCAAAAGTAGCAATTAGTTCACTCCAAGTACAATACAGGAAGCTTCCTAGTAGAGCGTTTGTGTGTCTCTAGCTGCATTAAAAACTTGAGAGATAGCGTCTTTACTGCATAATGTATAAAGTAATTTAATTTCAGATATTTTTCTAACGTTTGCTGGGCTGAGTTTAACCTCCTGTATTCCAGTTTCCACTGTTAAAATATATACATTTAAACAGTTACAATAGTGCATGCACATTTCTATTCTCTTCCAGTAGGGACAGTGTGGTTACATTTAAACACACACATCTGTACAAGCAGTTTGATATACACATGACATACAGTTCTAATACATTTTAACACAAGCATCTTGTACAAATCATTTTGATATTCACAAATGACATATAATTATTTACAAAATTCCAGTTTGCTGTGCTGGCAGTATCTTCTTTCATCACACTTCTTTCCACCTTCTAAGACTCTAGCAAGTTTTTCAAGTGACACTTGAGAAACACTGTTGAGAGGGATTAGCCTACTTGGGAATACATTACCCCATACCCTTTCTTGAGATTCCAGCTGCCTTGGCATTGCTGACCCCATTACAGTGCTGCACTGTCATATCATATGCCTACAATCCTAGGTTCCAGCACAGTATCTTGGGATTTTGTTGACTGGCTTGCTGTAGCCATAGATCACCCCACAGACACCTCCTGCCTTCTACTGCAAATACCACCAGGGCCTCTCTATCATGGAAAGGTTTCATCATGTTAACATGATACAGTTTGTGCCCCTGCCTCCTGCCTAGCAGCTCTACCATGTAGCTAACTTCACTGACCTTCCTTACCACTTTGAATGGTCCCTCCCAAGCTGCCTGCAGCTTGCTGTGTCTAAAGGGAATGAGAACCATGACCTGCTGCCCCACAGCATACTCTCTAGCTCGAGCATTCCTGTCATACCAGACCGTTTTCTGATGTCTCTCTTACTCATTGTGAATCATATCTACAGGCCCCTGGAGCCTATGCCTATACAGAAACTCAAAGGGTGAAAAACCCGTGGATTCCTGGGGCACCTCTCTGTAAGCAAACAGATGGAACAAATATTTGTTCCACTCCCTCTTAAACTGGTCTACAAATGTGAGTAGCATGGTCTTTAGTGTAGAGTTTAACCTCTACACCAGACCATTAGTCCTGGGATGGTATGGGATGGTCTTTAGGTGCTTCATCCCACATTGCTTCCACAGACAAGCCAGTAGGTCTGACATGAAATTGGCACCTCTGCCAGTCAGTATTTATTTTGGGAAACCTACCCTGCTGAAAATCTCTAACAAAGCATTTGCCACCTTTTCTGCCTCGATGGAGGACACAGCCACCACCTCAGGGTAACTAGTAGCATAAACTACTACCACTAGGATATACTTCTTCCCTGTGGAACTTGGGGTACTCAGAGGCCCCACAATATCCATATCTACCCTCTGAAATGGCTCCTCAATCACAGGCAAAGGCATCAAAGGAGCTTTCCCCTTGTCTCCTGCCTTGCCTACTTATTGGCACTGCTCGCAGATCCTGCAGTACCCTGTTACATCCCAGTTAATCCTAGGACAATAAAAGTTCTGCATAATGTCTCTTGGCATGCTTTATGAGCTGCAAAGGGAATGTCATGGGCTATGGCTAGAAGTGTCAGACAGTAGGCTCTGGGCACTACCAACTGCTGTATTCTCTCACCCTCTAGCCCTCCCTCAGGGGTCCACTCTGAGCAGTAACCCTTTGTCCCAGTATACAGATTCCCCTTTTCCTTGAGAATCAGGCACCTCCCTCACTATCTCCCTCAAGCCTTGTATTGTAAGGTCTGACAGCTGAGCCTGTCTCAACTCTCTCTCTTTGTAAGCCTTCCTAGCTCCCCTTCCACAGGAAGTCTGGTATCCTCTGACAGCGGTGCCTCACTGTAAGCCTGAGTACTACTACTCACCTCTGCCCTTGCAGTCACTCTGTCCAAGGAAACATCAGTACCCACGAGCAACTGTGGCTCACCTTCAGTCTCACTGCTACAGGGTAGCTCCTTTCCTGAAGTAGCCACCTCACCAGTCCTGGCATCAACTGTGTGGTCTCTGTCTGGGTCCACCATAGGCCACCAGACCCACATGCCTGTTTCCAAGCCTGACTGCATGTCACTGCATGCACACAAGGTTATTCATTATCAGAATCATTCCCTATCAGGATATCTGCAGGGATACCCTCAAAACCACCTACTTGCTTGCTTCCTTTTCCACCCTCCCAGTCAAGGTGAACCTTAGCCAAAGGTATTTGGAATGGGGTCCCTCCTAAAGCTCTAACTGGAGGAGACTGCCCATACAACTAGTGCTCCTCTTTAACCGTCACATGTTTCACAATGGTTAGGTCATAGGCTAGGTCTCTCTTAGCAGTGGCCTGTTTCCCATCTACTAAGATAGGATACAACCTCTTGTGGTAGTTTGGTACCCTTGCTGTCTCCAGACAACTTACTGCTGGCATTCTTTTAATCCCACTTGCTGGCTCCCCCACCTTTTGTTCCCCAACTTGGCTCTGTGGATATCTATTATGCTACATGGCCCCACTTCTTACATCTAAAACATTTAACCCTTGACACTGTCTATGCACCTGAACTAGTGGCTTCCCCTGTTTCTGGCAGACTCTGTTGGGGAGGTTTAGGCTGCCCACCATGGGCTCTTTTAGACCAATGTGGAGCACTGTGTATCCCTTTCCTGTGTAGTGATGCCCTGGTTGCTAAGTATAGGTTTCCCTTTTTCCCCAACTCATCTGCGGTGTTCTCTGCCAACCAGATTCTCATGTTCTCAGGCAAGTGCTAAGGGCTTGTTCCCTCACCAAAAGGTCTGCCAGACCTTCAAAAGTGTTGACCTGACACCCCACTCACCCACCTATGAAAATAAGTGCTTAACACAGCAACATAATCACACACACTTTCATGTGTCTTGCGTCTATGCTCACAAAACATTTTTCTGTAAGCTTCAGGTGTTAACTTAAAACACTCTAGTAAACAATGTATTACAATTTAAGCAATTAGTATTAGATAATTTAGAAACAGCAGTTACAGCTTTACCATCTAGTAAGGGGGTCAGGAACCATATTTCCCTTGGTCAACATTATACCATTTACATAGCCTTTCAAACATATGAATAAATAAAACTATCAAAATTATCACCCTGTCTAAACTGTGGAAGAATTTACTGACCTTTTTGCTTCTGGGGTTCGGTTACTTCCTTCCCCGTTACCTACATGACCCTGGCAAAGAGTCAGCATTTCCTTTTCATGTTACCTCTGCCTCTCATTTTCTTCAGCTTCCAGATGTCTTAGTCTCTCTGCAGATTCTAATGCCGTTTGTTTCCCCATTTCTTCAGCCTCCAAACACCACAGTCTCTCCGCTTATTCTTCCAATCGTTTGGCCTCCAGTTCAAGTCTCTCTAACTCCAGACGGATTTTTAAGTCCTCTGAGGCAAAGATGAACTGTCCATTTTCTGAGAGTTGTACATTCCCAAGGCCAGTCCGGCTGTCTTCCTGGTATGTGATGCAGCTGTGGTTAAGGCTGCAATAATTTCTCCTTTAGTCAAGCTGGCATGCCCCAGTCCTTTGGTTTGGCACACCTTAGCTAACTGGTTCCTTCTCAGCTTTTCATACTCCGGTGACATCCTTGCCTGCTCTCCCTGACTAACTAAGCAAACAAAAAAAATAAATAAAACTATTGTGAAATGAAACTCTGAATGTCTACCATGGAGCTGATGGACAGTACAAACACCTTCTTTAGTGACCACTGTCTACAGGCTATAGCTGTTCAATATCCACACCACTGAATCTTAATATGTGATGTGGTGATCCCACCACTGCCAACCAAATATGATAACCCTCCACTGGACAAGTAATCAGGGAGTCTCAATCCTCACCACCAGCAACAGTGGAGGACATTCACTGAGAGGATAACAGGTACACACAGCATTTCCAGATGCAGCTCTCTGCATCAAGTGTAATTTCCATTAAGAGCATGCAGAAACCACAGTCAGTCCAGGGCTGGTTCCCCTTTCTCCAGATCCCCAATAATACTTCCACTGTTTTAGAGTTGAGATGTCAGCTGAGTGACCAAGCCAAGACCTCCAGCACCCTCACTGTCCAACCAGTGCTTCATGTCCCTGCCCAAGTAGCTGATACACATACTCTCTGAGGTTTGATTTACACAAACATACACACACACACACACACACACATGGGAAAGGCTGGCACAGGTTTACTAGCTGTGCCCTCTTCTGCCCAGACTATAAGGTAGTTTCCACTGCCACCAGTCACACCTTATCAGCTACTTTAAGGCCCTTAACGAAGGGTGCCCAATCTTACTGTGTAATATTAATACAAATAGTAGTTTGACCAAGAGCAAGGTTATTAGGAGTGGCTCACACAGTGTCACCAGATAAATATGCAAGAACTCTCAGAATTTCAATATCATTACACAGATCAGCCACAATGAAAGGTTTAGATATACTTAATGAAAAATAAAAGAATAAGACAATACTAAATATATATTCACAGTGACATCAGAGTTCAAAATCACAGGGAATATTTAAAATAACATTGCAGTACAGGCTCACACAAATAAAGAAAAACATGTAAACCAAGCTTTACTATATTCCTGACTGTATCTAAGAGAGTTATACTGTTCCCTAGAAACTTACTTCATTAGAGCGAGGCAGATATGGTGAATGTTTTCTACTTGTTGTTAGGTCCAAGACAGAATGCAGAATGCTCTGTCTCACCAACAGACTTCTCAAATTAATATCTAAAATATTACTGGTGGGACAGCTTGCAGAATGACATAATTTACGGTTCATCTGACTTCTAGTTCCCAGGCCAAACCTCCCATTGCTAGAAGCTGGTAGCATTTACCATCTATCTGTAAAAATATTCAGAAAAGAGCTTTTCCTCAGATCTTCAGCAGATGCTGGAAGTCATAAAATAGTTGCATTCCTTCATACTTCAAAAGCAATTAGTTCACTCCAAGGACAATACAGAAAGCTTCCTAGTACAGACTTTGTGTCTATAGCTGTATTGAAATCTTGAAAGACAGCCACTTTACTGCATAGTGTATAAAGTAATTTAATTTCAGATATTTTTCTAAAGTTTGCTGGACTGAGATGAAACTCTTGTATTCCAGTTTCCACTGTTAAAATATATACATTTAAACAATTACAATAGTGCATGTACATTTCCGTTTTCTTCCAGTAGGGCACAATATGGTTACATTTCAGCAGTTTGCAAATACTTTTTCAACACACACGTCTGTACAAGCAATTTGATATATACATGACATATATTTCTAATACATTTGTAACACATGCATCTTGTATAAATTATTTTAATATTCACCAGTGACATATACTTATTTACAAAATTCCAGCTAGCTGTGCTGACAGTATCTCCTTTTGTCATAAGGCCATAACTCTGCATCTGGCTGCCAACATGAGCAACTACATTACTACAAGGCTTCCTATGTTGTCTCCATGTGCGTGACTGCTTTCACCCACACACAATGAGGACTGTTCTTATTGGCTTGGGATCACCTGGCCCACATCCTTGGTTCTGTCATTTTTTCTGCTCCACAAGCAGAGCAACAAGAATACTCAAGAGAAAAATCAACCAGAAAAGAAGAAAAAACTCTGCCAGAGAAGAAAAACTTGCAGCTGTTCAGCAAAAGCAGTTTATGTTTTTCCTGTACTACAGGAAATGGCTTCAAGTAATTTAGAGTGAAAAAATAAATCAAATGCAAAAAAGGTGTTCAAAATGAGTGAGACACTGAAGGAAAACAAAGTTAAATGACAAAAGGCAGCGAAAAACAGAAGCAACTTTAAGTAGCTATTTAGATGAATTGCTAAAACTGCACAAATCAGAAGCTGAAATGAAGGAAAGACTGGCTGAACTGAACTTCTCAAGAACTGCTTCAAAAATAGTACAGACAGAAAAAAAAACTGAGATTTTTTTGTTATGCTAGATAAACTGGAATGAGCAGACTATGTTAATCTTATGCAAGTATATATAAGCAACTGAACTGGTGCACTACAAAGGATTTGTTAATTCAAAGCCCCACTGTGTGTATGCTTCAAATCTGGTCAAAAGCAAGCAGCAGAAAAAGAGAGAGAGAGAGAGAAAGCAGCCAAAAGCCGCATTAGTACAGATGCAATCATACCAGCAGAATGACCTGTTCCTGACAAAACTGTGGCAGGAGGAAAATCTCTTATAAATCAGGTAGACCAGAGTGTTTTTAGAAAATGATTATTCACTGTACACTAGGCCAAACAAAACAAGCTTTTCTCAGCAATTAGGAGATGTTGAAATGCAGATGTGAAATTGAAATTGCTATATCCAGCTGTCTTCGGAGCATTTTTCCTTAAGAATCAAATACATTTTTGGATGCAAAACAGGCTAAAGTTGGAAAAAACACTCCAGTCAAAGGAGAATGAGTCAGCAAACAGAATGAGAGTCAGTCAGCTTCTCAATCTTCTGACAGAAACAAACACCAAACAAAGACTTTGACAGTGAAATGTTTACCACTGTTCCAAAGGAAAATGCCTGAGTGACCTGTATGGCAGATAAAAAGTCCAAGAGATGACTAGAAGAATCACTAGTACCTTGGACTTCAACCAAAGGCTGGTGTTGGAAGGTTTAGATAATCAGGAAGGTGACCTACAACAATGTGAAATTAGTGAATAAAAGAAAAAAATGTAAAGCACAGCTCCCATTAGATGTATTTTAGACATGTGAACTGTGGTTCTGCAAAAAGAAGTGTCTGAGAAAGACTGAAGTCTGTTGACTGTGTTAAACAAGTAAGAACTCTAAAGCATAAACCCCGCTTTATATTACTAATGTTTAGAAAGACACTGAAGGGACTGAAGAGCAAACTGCGAGCAAAACAGTTTGTTCTTATTAATATTTGCATATAAACTTCATTAAGTAAAAACTGCATGTTATAATGTACAGCAGTTCTGTATAGTCTGCAGTCAGATGTATTTTAAATGTGAGGTGGGAAGTTTTATCAGTGACTACATTATATGGTAGTGATATTAAAGTAATAAAGTACTTTTTCTTAATTGTAGTGCATCAAGTTAAAATGGAGGTGCCTTGTGTGGTAGCAGCCTGTCCGGCTCCATTTGTGCACCTTATGTTTTTGTTTTGTGCTTAAGTGCATTATTGATCTGTAGGTCTGCATGCCTGGTTGAGTATGTCCAGTGTCCAGCTATCTGCAGTTGTGATGTCTGTGGTGTCCCTGCTGTAAGTTTTTGCTTTTTCTTTTGGAACTTGAAACTTGGAAGTAGAAGCAGAGGTCGAAACCTGTCTGAATGTGCATCTTTTGGAAATAAATTGTTTTCATTGGGTTGGAGAGATCTGGAATGGGAGCTGATGATGATGTCAGAGAAGGAGCTGGTGATGGTAATGAAGTGGATAGTGAAGATTGAGAAGGAAGGATCATTTGAATGGTTGTGGTTGTTCGGGTCTGCAGGTGGTGGTGGTTGCGAGGTCTGCGGGGTCAGAGGTCCGTAGTAGAACTTGGATTTGCTGGTGCTGGAGTGGAGAAGTGGAGGTTTGTAGCTTCTGTATCTTCAGTTGAACTGGGACTTGAATGCTTCTGATGCTGGAGTGCAGATTTGGTGGATTAAGCTTTTGTGCTTGCGGTTGGGTCTGGGACTTGGTTGCAGCTGGTGCTGGAGTGTGAGATGCAGTGGTTGAAGCTTCTGTGCCTTCAGTGGCTTGTTACTGTTGTTATTATGCGTACTTGTTCTGTGTTGCTGCTGTGTTAATGTTTGTTTATGTTGAGCTTGGAGGAGCTTAATTACGTTCAGCTGTTCACTTGTGTGTGGTTGAATGACAAAGTTATTTTTGACTTTTTGATCAAGGATTTATACGCTTACAAGTGTACTGATTATATTATGTGTAGAATTAAAAGAAAATTATTTCCACTGTTTTATGCAGGTTTATGTCTAGACTAACTAAAACCCTTAGTTTAAGCTACAGACACGTTTTTTAAGCAACATGGATTGAAAATATGAGAAACTAATGAACAGCATGAAAAACTTGGAATTGTTTCTTGCATTTGCAAAACTGTTACCAGTTTACGTTTTCATTAGCAAAAGCTTTTAGTTGGAGACAATGTGTAAACAGGTGTGAGCAAGTAATGTAGAAGGGTTCTTTCTTGCATTTGCAAAGTTACTTACTGTTTTCTCCATTAGCAAATGACTTTAGCTGGAGACTGCAAATCTGCAGATTTAAGAAAGTATTCATGAAAGGACTGACCAATGTGTTCTGCATGAACTCTGCAAGGTACACTGTAATTAACTTAGAAGAGGAAACTGGCAAGCAGTTTAGTGAAAAGAAATGAAAGCAGAAACCCTGAGAATTAAATAGTTAGACAAGTAGTTGCCTCTCCAGTAGCCTTAGTTCTTTAATGCATTAACTGTAACAGTTCATAATTTAGTTTATTTATTTAAGGGTAGCAACTGCACCTTTTCATAAGGCTAAAAGTTAAGGTTTACTGAATGTATGCAAGTTGTTTTTCAAACCATGATGATGTTCTTACTGAAAGGACAAAAGCGCTTACGCAATAAACTTTATCTGTTTTGGTTCTCTGGACTACTGGACTTATTTCTACATTTATGAGTGGTTTGTTTTTTTGGAGTCTCCTCCTGCTGGTTCAGTTTGCTTTACCCTTGGTCTGGATGTTTTTCACACAAGACAGGAACAGAGCTAAGATATGGACAGACTGCAACCTGTGTAAGAAAGTGGGAATACTGGCTCTAATGTGTGCTTTAACATGGTTAACCCAAACTTTATAACAGGTAATACCTGCGGATGTAGCAATCAGTTTGCAGCAACTAAATCTATATGAATATGTAATGTCCTTTTTTGATACTGTATAGCTTTGAGTGTCTACCATGAGTTAAAAAGGGCTGGGATGTTGAAAATGTATATAGTTGTTTGCTTCCACAATGTTTTATTGAAGCAAGAAGTCTGGGAAAATGTGGCTTGCCATCATATGGACATAAGCAACCACATACAAATCAATCTATCAAATGTTTTATTATTTTATTTATTTTATTTTACATTTGTTGATCGGGCTAGTCTAACTGGATATATGTCCATTTTCAGTAGAGGCCCGGGGAGAAAAGCTCCACATAAAAATGGATAGTTGCAACTACAGATACAGTTCACTTATCAGACAATACAGCTGTTTACATAGTAACATAGTAATCATGAGAGATAACAAAACTTTTTTTTTTTAAGACCAAACAATAATAGAAGAAAAAAAATATTTAGAAGGATGTGAGACATTCCTAAAGTCCAAGTTCGATATACATCACAGAAGAAAGTATTTACAAGACTATTATTTAAAAGGCAGTGACACATTCATAAAGTCCTAGCTGAGTACGATCATCCTATCCTATAATAGTTTCTAAGAAGAATGGACTTTATCTAGTCTCAAGTTTAGCTAACTGATCAGTTTAACAGAGGTGTAGGAAGGTGATGGACTTAAATGTAGCAATGAGGTAAGTAGTATTTACTGCGAGAAACTAGGATAACAGGAAGAGGATTCTTAGTCTGGGTTGGTACATGGGCATAGCCAGTGGGTTGTAAGGTATATTTTGAGTTTCTTTTTGAATAGTGGAGTTGAAGAAAGAGATGCGAGTTCACCAGGACATAGGTTCCAGATTTTTCCCACAGTGTTAGAGAAAAGTGAATCCCCTGCTTTATTGTTGGGTTTTTGTCTAGATACCAGTAGTTTACTTGCTGAGCGTAGGTTTGTAAGATTTTTATATGGGGTGATTAGACTCATGAGTATTGGTGCATTGCTTGGATGATAATTGGTCTTATGGGCAATAATAAGTTGGTGGAATTAAATTTGATTATGCAGCTCCAGCCAACCTAGTTGTTTTAGATTTTGGCAGTGGTCGGTTCTAAAAGGGGAGCCAGTTGCAAATCTGGCAATGTCATTGTAGGAGGTTGCCAGTTTGTTGAGGTTGCTTTTAGATAAATTAGTGTATATAGGAGAGGCATAGAGGAGAGTTGAGATAAGGTGGGTGTGGGCAATAGTAGTTCTAGCTATGGGAGTAAGGAAGGGTTTAATCTTACAAAGGGAGCCTAGTTTTCTGTTAACTGATTTTATTGTGGTGTTGATATGAGCATCATAGTTAAGGGTGCGATCTATTGTTACTCCTACGAGTTTGGTGGTAGTATCAGGAGATATGACAGTGCTGTTATTAGATTGGATAATGAAGTCAGTTGGGGTGGACATTTGTGTGGGAGTAAAGATAATAATTTTGTCTTTTTGGGGTTAAGGAGGAGACAGCACTGTAAGAACCATTTTTCTACTAATTCAAAGACATTTTGGGTGAGGGACTGCAGTTCAAATGGACCAGTAGCGGAGCATATTAACATGGAGTTGTCTGCATATTGTATGCATGTAGCTTGAGGTATGTTTACATTTAGATCATTGATAAAAAGTGAGAATAGAAGAGGGCCCAATACAGAACCTTGGGGTACACCAAGGGTGACATGAAGGTGGTTAGATAAATTATTATCCCAAAGCACTGCCTGTTGCCTGTTATCGAAGTAGGACTTGAACCACAGTATTGCCTGTGTATCAAGTGAGAGGGACTTAAGTATATTCAACAGTAGCTGATGGTTGACCATGTTAAATGCTTTTGAGAGATCAATAAAGATTGTGGAGGAAAGAGTGTTACTGTTACGGTTTTTGTTAATGTGGTCAGAAAAGGATAGGAGGGCAGTGGTTGTGCTATGGAAAGCCCTAAAGCCATGCTGAGAGTTAGCTAATAGGCTATTTTGGAGAAGGTGGTCTAACAGTTGACGGTGGATGCATTTTTCCATAATTTTAGCTAAGGGAGAGAGTAAGACAACTGGATGAAAGTTAGAGAGTTCTATTGAATTACCGCCTTTGTGTAGGGGGATTATATGGGAGATTTTCCAAATGGATGGCATGGTACCTTCTGTTATGGCTCTGTTTATTAGGATAGAATTAGGATAGGCTATAACGTTTGCTGCTATTTGCAGATATTTGGCTGGTAATAGATCAGCAGAGGGGGGTAGATGGTTTCAGCTTTTGAAGAAAGGTACAGATGAGGGGTGTAGGAACAGGTTGTAGTTGAAATGAAGGCAGTACATTAGTTGAGGAGGAAGGTAGGTTGGAGGATACAGGAAGTAATGAGTTAGCAAGTGATTGGATGGCCTCAGTAAAGAAGGTATTAAAGGCACCAGCAATTTGTTTGGGATTCTCATGGGCTATTCCTAATGAGGTTGGTGTCATGGAGTGACCTGGATGTAGGAGTCTATTGATACCTGTCCAGAATTTTTGTGGTTTATGTTGGTTAGTTTGTTGAAGTTGAAAGTAGAAGTTTCTTTTATCTAATAGTACTGATGTTTTAGTAGTATTTCTAAGCTGCTTAAATTTTAAATGATCAGCTAGGTCTTTAGTAGTGTGCCATTTGGCCCAAAATTTGTTTCTAAGTAAAATTTTTTGCTTGGTTTCTTTTGTTAGCCATGGAACAGTTTTTGTCCTGTTCCTAAGAGTACATGTAGGGGCATGGCAGTCCAAGATTTCTAAGACTTTGGTGTTGAAGTATGTCACTGCATCCTCTAGCTGGAGGTGTTTAAGGGTGACTAATCAAATGCACTGAGTTCATTTTGGAAGTTTTCAGGGTTAAAATGTTTATTGGAACGAGTGGTTCTATAAGCGGTAGGGTAGGGAATATTAGTATTTGTCTAATTATATATGTTAGTGAGTGATGACTAATTTCATCTGGTAGGGTGCCTGCTTCATATGTTAGGGACTGAGTATTTGTTAGAATCCAATCTAAGGTGCTTTCTTTATTGGTGGGTTTGTGGATTTTGGTAGGAGAGGTGATAGTCTGGGAAAAGCCATGTAGGTTTATGTGGTTAGTAGGATTAACAGTAGTACAGCTATTCCAGTCTATATTAAAGTCACCTGGCACTATGGTTTCTCGTGGGTAGTTTGTGGAAAGCCAGCTAAGGATATTTTCAAGGGTGGTGATGTTATTACCAGGAGGAAGATAGGAGCATATAATGTAGATGGACTTACAAGTGTTAATTTGAAGCTTAATGATAAGGATTTCAGTACTGGTATCTGAAGGTGAGTGGATATCTAGTGAAGTAACTTGGAGCCCTGCTTTATATATTATGGCTACTCCCCAACCCTTCTTGTTCAGGCGATCTAATCTCAAAATACTGTATCCTGGAGGGGTGATTTCATAGTCTTGGGTAGCTGGTTTTAACCATGTTTCAGTTAGGCATAAAATATCAAATGCATGTACTTCTAGGAGAGCATGAAGGTGAGTCACTTTATTGTTTATACTTCGTATATTTAGGTGCGCTATGAAGAGGGAGTTAGGAGACCTTGTAGGCGTGTGAAAGGTAGAGGGAGTGGGTCTAAGTGGGTTAGTGGGGCAGTTATTGGTGGGGCCAGAATTGGGATGAATGTCACCATCCAGTAGGAGGTGTTGGTGTAGTCTGCGTGTATAAATTAGAGGTTGATAAAATATGTTTTGGGTTTTCTTGGCTTGGAAATATTTATAGGTAATATGGGCAACTATTATACTTTGGGAGGAGATAGCTGGCTTTTGATGTTATGTTGATGTGTTCATGGGTGGCTGATATAGCTAGAAGGGATGTTTGTTTAGAGGGCTGGTGGAAATTGGAGTAGTTGAGATGTTCATAGGCTGTTAGGACATAGGGTAGAAAAAGGAAAGGTAGAATTGAGTATAAGAGTAGGAGTTTAATGTGTCTTGACATGGGTGCAGTAGGCATGGTGATGTAGAAGTTGTAAGGTAGTGAATGAGAGGTGGAGTATGTAATGATGAGGGAGGAGTGATGGATTACTTAGTGAATACTCCTTAATGAGAAGCAGGTTTAGACTGGATAATGGGAATGTGGGTGTGGCTAGAGAGGTATAAGCATAGGAGCACTGTGGGGTAGGTGGGAATATGGGATAGAATAGGGGAGCGGAGTGAGCCCGCAGGGCAAACGGAGCAGGTTCAGACAAGTATGAGAGTTCAGAGAGAACAATCAGTGGATTGCTAATTCCTATGAGGGTACTACCAGGTAGGTAGAAACACAGTGAGAGCAATACTAGAGGGGATCCCTGAGTGCACTAGTGAGCAATAAGGTGGATGTTAGGAGAGATGTACATGCAATCTACTACAGCACTGCTGCGTATTAAGTTCAGCTAGGAGAGAGATGGGGTAGAATGGGTGAGAAATGCGCCTAGTGAAGGTAGCCACCTGCTGGAGAAAAGTAAATTGCAGCAGAAGTGACTGTTAAGCGAGAGATAGTGAAAAACAAAGTAGGGAGACTCTGGTTATCAGCTTCTGGAGGCTATACAAGGAGGAGAAAGGTTTGGTTGCTAAGGGTAGAGAGGGCCATGGCTGCTGGGCACCTGACTAGGTAGTTTATTAAATACAGCTATAAGTATTTTAATAAGGTCCGTCATGCACCTAGGTTTGTAAAACATGTACTTCCTTGCTCCCTTCGGTGCTAGGACTCTGAAGTAGGTTGAGAAGCTCCATGACACTGTAAATGGCCTTACAGGTACAGACAAAAGCAGAGAGTACTAAATTATATTAAAACTTGTAGGGTGCACATAACAATGTTACAGGAGCCACATTTGGATAGAAACAAGCATGTGAATTTGACAAATGAACTTTAGGATGGACAGCACAGTATCATGGAGCTTTTCACCCTACTTCACAGTATCACTATCATCAAATATTAGTGTGTGCATATAAGATGCAACATGGAAATATGTATTCAAAAGTTTTGTCATGTATAACATGTGGGGGGCTGGGGCAATAACTTTTTATCAAAATGTCTACTTTGTCAATATTATCATACAATGTAAATGGCCTTACAGGTATAGACAAAAGCAGAGAGTATTAAATTATATACAAACTTGTAGGGTGCACATAACAGTGTTACAGGAGCCACATTTGGATAGAAACAAGCATGCGAATTTGACAAATGAACTTTAGGATGGACGGCACAGTATCATGGAGCTTCTCACCTTACTTCAGAGTATCACTATCATCAAATATTAGTGTGTGCATATAACATGCAACATAGAAATATGTATTCAAAAGCTTTGCCATGTATAACATGTGGGGGGCTGGGGCAATAACTTTTTATCAAAATGTCTACTTTGTCAAAATTATCATACACTGTAAATGGCCTTACAGATTCAGACAAAAGCAGGGAGTACTAAATTATAATCAAACTTGTAGGGTGCAAATAACAATGTTACAGGAGCCACATTTGGACAGAAACAAGCATGTGAATTTGACAAATGAACTTTAGGATGGACAGCACAGTATCATGGGCAATTGAAAAGGGGAATAATAATACTGATTGTGACAGAAGAGATAAAAAGAATAAAGGTAGATTTTTGTTAATAAGGATTATTGGCAGGGGTGGAATATTGCACTGGCATTTATCTATACTCCACCTAAAATTATTTTTATGGAGCTTAGGAGGATTTTGGGAGAAATAAGGTTACATTGAGGAAAATTGTTTATGTATGGTGACTGGAAGATGATTTGCACAGTGATGTATTAAGGGGACACAGAAGGGGGAATAAAATAAAATATGGTAAATTTCTGAAGAAGTATCAGAAAATATTTAACACTAGACACAGCTTCTCCGCAAATAATTATTTAAACACATTAACAACAACAGCTTCCTCTGTGATCAGCTTCATGGCTTCAGAAAATCCTACAGCATCTTGACAGCCTTACCTTCACCCATGGACAATATTTATAATAGCATAAATGATGGTCACATTACAGCAGGATTATTTGTTGATCTAGAGAAGGCATTTGAAGTGGAAAACCACAAGCTTCTACTACAGAAACTTAAAAATATGAGCTTTGATGAAAACACTATAAAGTACAGTTTTGTACCTACCATAAATGTAGATGTCTGATAGATATGCAACTGCAGTCATAACATATGGGTTGTCCTGCCTCAGGCAGCCCTCAGTCGGCCGAATTCCAAAGTCTGGGTCCGGCATCGGCTGGTGTCGCCTCCTCTCCGATGTCACCATGGCTGGAGTATAAAGGCATCGGCCGACGCCATCTTCTTCAGTGTTTCTTGTCCCAGATGCCAGGTGCCCTCCTAGGAAGGCTAAATTTGGTAAATGGATAAAAATAATCCCAAACATGCACAACAGTAATAAACAGATACACCATAGGAATACCCCCAGCTAATGGGAAAAGGAGTATGGACCCAAAAAGAAGGATACAGAGGGGTAGGAGGGAGGGAAAATCCGACTGCAGTTGCATATCTATCGGACATCTACATTTATGGTAGGTACAAAACTGTACTATGTCCTTCAAGAATGCAACTGCAGTCATAACATATGGGTTGAATACCATAGCCAAGCTGGGGGTGGATGGAACTAAGATAAGGATGGTGTAGCTAAAATCCCCTGCAGGACTGCCGAAGCAAAGCCTGCTCGGGATCTGGAATATAAGGGCAGGTTAGTGCTTGGTAAATGTATGCACGGAGCTCCATGTAGCAGCCTCTAAAATGTCCTTTGTTACCACTCCTCTTAGGAAAGCTGTGGAAGTGGCCATAGCTCTGGTGGAATGTGGCCTAATATTGGCTGGCACACCTTTTCCATGGAGAGAATAGCAGAATCTGATGCAATGTCCAATCCATTTTGGAATTGTTTGTTTGGAGATTGCTTTTCCTTGCACTCCAGCAGCATAGGCTACAAACAGTTGGTCAGACTTTCTGGTGGCCTTAGTTCTGTCCAAGTAGTAACGTAGTTGTCTGTGTATGTTTAAAGTATGCAGTAGCTTTTCCCCCCTATTTTGAGGATTGGGGAAGAATGCAGGCAGGTGAATAGCTTGATTTAGAGACACCCTGGAAATAACTTTGGGCATGAATGTAGGATTGGTTCTTAGAGAAACTCTGTCTTGATGAAAAATGAGGAAGGGAGGCACTGCCATGAGTGCCTGCATCTCCGAAACTCTTCTTGCAGATGTGACTGCCAACAAGAAGGCCGTCTTCCATGAAAGAAATTGCATTTCTGAACTTGCTGCTGGCTCAAATGGAGGAAGAGTTAATTTTTCCAACACATAATTGAGGTCCCATGCAGGTACTGGCTGTTTTCTGGGAGGTTTGATATTCTTTATTCCTCTTAGAAACTGTCTTAGCAAAGGATGAGAAAACACTGGAGGGTCACAGTTGTATTTTGCTGAGATTGCTGAGGCATGAATCTTTATTGAAGAGTATGAAAGCCCAGTATGAAGTAGTTCTGCCAAGTATTCTAAAATCTGAGGCATACTCGGTAATGCTGTATCCTGACCCTTTTTTGGCATTCCAGATGCTGAATCTCTTCCATTTGGCTGAATATGTTTTTCTTGTGGAAGGTCTGCGTGCTTCCAGCAGGATTTCTTGAACCGATTTTGATAGAGAATTAGGTGGAGAAATCATGTTAGCCTCCAGGCTGTCAGATGTAATGATTTCAGGTCTTGATGTACAGTCCTGTAATTGTGTTGTGTTAGAAGCAGGGGCCATAGGGTCAGAGGCCATGGTTTGGTCCGAGTTATGGTCAGTAGCAATGGGTACCAGTGCTGCCTTGGCCAGTTTGGAGCTATCAGAATACCTGTTGGTTGTTCTGCTTTGATCTTCAGTATCACCTTGGTCAGCAGAGGCAGAGGAGGGAATGCATAAATTTTTAGAGAATTCCAGCTGAAGGAGAGGGCATCCGTCTTCCAGGCTAGAGGATGGTGAGTCCTTGTGCAAAATTTTTTCAGGTGATGATTTAAGTGGGAGGCGAAAAGATCTACATCCGGCCTTCCCCATGTCTTTGTCAGTTGAGAGAAAATGTGAGGATGCAGCATCCATTCGTGTGGATCCATGAAATTTCTGCTCAGGTTGTCCGCCAGTACATTGTCCTTGCCTGGTACAAACTGGGATTGTAAATGTATCTTCAGGCTCAGGGATTTTTCCCAGAGAAGCATTGTTAGCCTGCAGAGGGGATAAGAATGAGTGCCTCCCTGCTTGTTTATGTACCACATGACAGTAGTGTTGTCTGTCCTTATCAGTAAATGCCCTTGTTGTAGTGATTTATCGAAAGTCTCAATTGCATGTATCACTGCCAACATTTCCTTTTGGTTTATGTGCAGATGTCTTTCCTTTGGGGTCCATTGCCCTTGAATGCATCTGTCCTCCATGTGCACCCCCCCATCCATGGTCTGAGGCGTCTGTTGTAATCATTTGGCCTGCTTGAGGTCTGTTGAAAGCCATGCCTTTGTTTTGCTGACTGGCTTGAGCCCACCATAAAAATTCTTTTTGCAGACATGGAATAAGTGGGATTATGTCCTCTAGGCTTTGGCTGTGTTGAGACCATAAGTTTTTTAAATACCATTGCAGCTTTCTCATGTGAAGTCTTGCCAAAAGTATCAGAAGGATGCAGGATGCCATGAACCCCAGGGCCTGCAGGATTTTCCTTGCAGTTAGCTGGGAGAGTTTTGATAGGCCTTTGAAGTACTCTGGTAACTGCTGCTGTTTTTCCTCTGTGAGGTAGGCCATTTGGTTTTCTGTGTCCAGTTTGGCTCCTAAGAATATTATCTGTTGGGATGGCAGTAGTTTTGACTTCTGAATGTTGACTGTGTATCCCAAGGCCAGCAGAAGATGCATGACATAGTCCAAATTTTCTTTTAAGGTTTGTTTGTTGTCTGCTTGTATGAGGCAGTCGTCCAAGTAGGGGTATATTTGAATCCCCTGCAGTCTGCAGTGTGCCACTACTGATGCCAGGCATTTCGTGAACACTCTGGGCGCAGCAGATAAGCCAAACAGCAATGCTGAGAATTGATAATGCTCTGTCCCTGCAAGAAATCTGAGGTATCTTCTGCAGCTTTGTCTGATAGGGACATGCAGGTATGCCTCCTTGAGGTCCAGAGCGACCAGCCAAGACCCCTTGCCCAGCATGGGAAGGAGTTGCTGTAACGTCAGCATTTTGAACTTTGGCACTGTAAGAAAAGTGTTTAGAGATGACAAGTCCAGTATGGGTCTCCATTTGTTTTCTTTTCTTGGAACAAGGAACAGCCTTGAATAAAATCCCTGGCCTTGCTCCTGAGGAGGAACCCTTTCTATTGCTTTTATACTTAACAGCTTGGAAACTTGAGAGTGTGCCTCTGCCCTTTGATGATGTGGCAGGTTTGGCATGCCTTGTCTTACTGGTAATGTGTGGAAGTGGAATCTGTAACCTTTGTCTATCAAATCCAGAATCCAGTTGTCCTTGGTTAAGATATGCCAGTTTTGAGAGAATAAAGATAATTTTCCGCCCAAGGGTGCTTCTCTTTGAACCTTTGTGGGCGGAATGAAAATCAAGTCATTGCGATTGTCCTTGTGGTGCAGCTGAACTGTCCATACCGCTTCTTTGATTTGGAGGTTGCCAGTGGCGTCCCCTGTTAGATCCTCGGTATTGCCCTCTACCTCGGGCACGTCTGCTTTTTCCCCTTTGAAACTTGTCTGAACCGGGGAAGGACCAATTCTTTGAAGGCCAGTTTCTGCTGAATCTGGGTGGCTGAACCTGAAGGAAATCCTTGACTGTCTGTACTGACTTTGCTTTTTCCTCTATGGATTTCAATACATCTTGTGCAGTAGCACCAAAAAGCTTCTGTTTTTCCAAAGGTGCATCAAGTAACTTTACTTTAACATGGTCAGGCAAAGACTGATCCTTTAACCAAGCATGTCTACGTATCACAGCCCCAGTCATAGCTGCCCTACATGAAGCTTCCAGTGCATCATAACCACACTCAAGAAAATGGTTATTAACCTGCTGAGTGTTATGTATATGATCCTGCAATGCCTTTTCATCAATAGGCTCAGGAGAGGCTAACTTTTTCTGCAAATCATCCAGGAGAAAATCCTGGTACTGAAACATGTGAAAAAGGCAATTTAGTGACCTCATGGCCAGGGTAGTAGAAGTATATACTTTTTTACCCCATCTCTCCAGGGACCTAGCTTCCCTGTCTGCTGGCAGTGGGTTTTTGGCAGAGGAGGTAGCCACTCCCTTGGGGCCCTGTGAAATAGTTTCTAGATCCACAGAGTGGGCCTTAAAAAGGTGCTTGTGAGTGTCAGGGACCCTATAATATCTGTCCGGCTTAACAGGAGCCAGAGGAAGAGAATCAGGGTTAGCACTGGAGTCAGAGAACTCCTGACCCTGCCATTGAAAATGTTCCCTCATCGAATGCAGGACTTCACCAAATGAGAAATCCTCTGGAAGGGAGGCAGAGGGAATTGATTCCTCAGCATCAGAGTCCTCGTAGGCCTGGAAGGATTCTTCTTGGGTGTCAGAATGTTCAGAATCCCCAGAGGCTTCATCCGAAGAGAGGTCGTCCGCCTGCTCAGTTCTGGGTCTTTTCTCTGCAGGTGGCTGAGAACCCCTCTCCGGATGAGGCTGAGACCCCCTGATAAGGGAAATAAGATCAGCAGCCAGAGATATGATTTGTTTATCAGTAGGTCTAGGATGGGCCTTGGCCTGACTGGCGGCCTTAGCACGTGCAAAGGCCTTGATGAACATGGATACAGGCGGCCTAGCAGCCCCACGTGCAGGCGTAACCTTGTCCACAGAAATGGTGTCGGGTAGATCCAGAACTTCGGTTTCCGGAGGAAAATCAACAACCGGCACCGGAGAGATCTCCGAGACCGAAGGTCATGTTAACGCTGTGTCGTCGGCCTGGAGCGGTAGATTTACCACTTCCGAAGGAACCGGAGCACTAGCAGAGGGCTTGGGAGTAGCATCAGTAGTGAACGCGGGCCGAGCATGTCGGTCCCGGTCCTTGCGTTTTTTAGCAGATTGGGTAGTCGGTTGATCCGACGGCATGATATACGCAAAAGATTCACCGAAAAAGTCCTCGGCGAATTCTGCCCGGCACCTGAGAGTGCGCTTATTAAAGCAAGCACAGGCAGAGACGTCGTTGTCTGGGCCCAGGCAAGGAAGGCAGAGAGAATGGAAGTCCTTATGAGGTATTTGTTTACCACAAGACAAACAATTATTAACTTTCTCAATTTGTTCTGACATCGGCTGAGGCAAGAATAAATGTTCCCAGTACTTAGCTTTTAGATGACTTCGGTACTGAAAACACAGGAGCTGACCGACCGGCACTTGCGAACTGCTTCTGCTTCGGGCACCGCGCGGCAAGAAAGACTGAAGAAGATGGCGTCGGCCGATGCTTTTATACTCCAGCCATGGTGACGTCGGAGAGGAGGCGACACCAGCCGACGCCGGACCCAGACTTTGGAATTCGGCCGACCGAGGGCTGCCTGAGGCAGGACAACCCATATGTTATGACTGCAGTTGCATTCTTGAAGGACATCCTGGTTCTTAAATTACCTTAAACATAGAACCTTCCAATTTTTTCTAATAATGCCTTCTTTACTCAGCAACACTCAACACCGGTATCCCACAAGTTTCAATTTTAGGTTCCTTATTTTCACATTATTCATAAATGACAGAACTCAGGATCTTCCAAATCAAAATATAATAATGTATGCTGATGATATTCTGATGCTGGAATCCTGTAAAATACATACACCCCGCTAATTTACCCTACATGCTAAATTCACTGCTCTCTGCTAATGGATTCGGACAGACAGACAGAGATGTCTACTAAGTTCTACTAAAAGTAATGCAATGTTATTCTCTGCAGCAAATGATCTATCATCCCTATCAACCCTGCGGCTTCAGAACCTAAAAGGAAACCTCATTCCTAATGATAAGGAACAGACAGTACCTAGAACTAGCTCTGGACCCACTCCATAACTTCTCAAACTATACAGACAGTGCCACCTCTAAAGTGCTCTATCTATCCTCCCAAACTGTGTTTCCATGTTCCACCTCCCCTCTCCAGCATCTTGCAAACCCATGGCTAAAATGTCTTATGTCACAAGTATGAATATGCCTTATGACTACTAAGCATTCACTCAGTTTACAATCGTCAAAAACTACAAATGACTACATTAAAAATTTGCAGGTTTAACCTCTTCACTAGCCAAAAATACTCACCATTTGGAAGTGCTGGACAAAACTCTACTGGCTCCCTAAAGCAAACAGAGCTATCCTTTTACTAGGAATGCTAGTATTTAAAAATTTTCATCTAGGTTACTTCCTACCTCTGAAAAGGAATCTCAGACTCAGAGACAGCCAAGACAACATTTTTGTACTATGCAGATCAAAATTCAAAAAAAAAGGTATTAGTGAACAAGCCTTGCATCTTCCAAATGAAGTAAAACAAAATAGTACCCTAGTAACTTTTAGAAAAGTCACTGAAAGAATATCTTTATAAGACTACCAAATCCTCTTACTTCCAAGATACTGTCTGAATTAAATTTCAAGCATATTTCAAGCCTATTTTCTTTTCTCTCAGTCACACATTTTCTGCAAAACATCCAATTGACCAGAATGTTACTATTTAATATGCATACATTTGTATAAAATCCATATTTTCACATTTTGTATGTTATGTGCATACCAATATAAACTCTAACCCTAAATGTATTACATGTCTTATCCACTGCATGTCAGCTTACCTGTGTGATAATCCATTAAATCAGCTTTGCACATTTACATTTCTTTTTATACTTGTTTGATCGGCATTGTATATATTGACTTTACAAATGTCTTATACCCAGGTTTTGATTGAAAAGGCTCAGTAGGCCAGATCACTTACCTGGTAAACAAATTGTAAAATAAAAGATAAAATAAATAAATTAACAGACAGAACAGAAATTATATTTTACAGGAACATGTATTTAACTGAAAGCTTTGAAACCCATCCTTTAAGTATATCACATCATGCATTAATAAAATCCAAGATAAAGATGGAGAGTAACAAGATAAAAACAAGATGCTAGTGCTTTCCTAGCTATTGGTTGAAAAGACGAGTTTTAAAGAATGGGTAGTGGCTATAATTTGAGGTTATAAGGGTAGACAGAAGTTACTATAGGAGCTAGTGAATGTAATAAAATAAAAATGGAGTATAAAAACATGTCAGAAATAAGAGAGAGAGGAAGACATGGGAAAGAAGCAACATAAATTATTTCCAGGGGTTCCAGGGGATGGCAAAGGTCAGAGTGTTACAGAAGGAGAATTGCTGGAAGAACAGCAATTGTACAAAACTAAAAGGGGAATAAGAGAGTATTTACATAGTATGCATACTTTTAGAAAGCTTGCTCTTAAATTTTTTTTTTATTATTATTATAACAACTCGAGTGCAAAAATGTTTAGCAAAATGACTTAGGCAATAAAAATAGAAAGAGCTGTAGCTTTACTTAGGGAGCCTGTGACAAGAATAAAAGGGAATCTATGGCAAGAAAAATAATAAGGAAACCTACAGACATACTACAAACATTTTGGAAAATTTGAATAAAGCAGAGGAATGGGGAACCAAGAAAAGGCACAAATGGAAATATTTATGGAAGACTTAATTATACCAAGGGCAGAGGAACAGATGACAAAAATACAGTCATGCATAATCAACACAGAAGTTGCTAGGAAGTTCTAACATGGCAGCAGCAGTGTAAGCAGCGAATAACATGGCTCTGTGAAGTGAACAGATTAAAAAACTTTCAAAACACTATACATTGTTAACAGACATTGTTAGCTAAAGAATATATGACATCCAGAAGGAGGACAAGGAAAGTCAAAGGGACAGAAGCTGTGAAAAATCAGACGGAGACTGAAGAAGTGTGGTGGAGCAGAGATGGAAAAAACACATGGTAATGGCAGTTGAAGGAGAAAACTCTTCAGTCACCACACAGAGAAAGAATGAGAAAACACATTCTGAGATCTGTAAAATAAGTGGGCCTCTTTTGGAATATACTGAGACAAATAACAGAAGGCTGCAGGACACAGAAATTGTTTTAACCAGACATTCACAGGAAATAGTATATATGCAAACTGCTGAAAATTAGACAAAAAGAGAAAAAGGTGGAACAGCAATTAAAATATGAACAGGATTGTAAAGACTTTATGACAAAATAAAAAATTCCAGGATCATCCATCTTGTTGCAGAAGGTGTTTACCTGGGCTCACTCCAGGGAGCTTAAACTATAGTTGTTTATTGGCTAGATGCCACAGGAGTTAGTTTTCAGCTTTTTCTGTGTGCTATAAATGCGGCACATTTTCACAAAGCTGTTCACCACTCAGTGGTGGTTAGCAGTACCCTGTATAGTGGCAAATCTAAAAAGCTCATACTTAGCACTTGTAACATAGAAAGGCTTTACGCGCAGCTAAGCTTAGAACAGCTAGATAGTGTCATACAACACTAAGACCATAGCACATATACCCTTCACCCAGACACCACTCAGCTTACCCCTGTAAAACTAAGACACTAATGCCTCTGTGGCCAGCTTGGTAGACATTCTGAGACAATGTAGCAATTATCTCATGTACTCAGACAACCTTTATCCTTAAAGAAACTAACACACAATGTGAGAGATGCATATACAAAACGTCTTTGCAGGCAAAAATCTCACACACAAGGTTGTCATAAAAACACACACTACATTCTTCACATATACTACTTACCACACACACAGTCTTTCTTATGTTGACCCATTAAAAGAAGGATGGTCTGTATCTGTCCCCCCCTGGGCTTTCGGACATTAGCTAAAACTTTATCCATCTTCTTACACCCTTTTTAGGCAACGTCAAACTGACAAAACTACCAATATAGCAAAAAACACTCAAAGCAACCTCACAGTGTTACGGCTCAATGTTAGGAGCCTAAATAAGAAACTCTACACCCTGCAAGCCCTCTGCAGAATGTTGACATTTGTGCTGTTATAAAGACTTGGTTTAAAGCCACAGAAAGTACTCTGGCAGTGGAAGGTTACACTACTTTCCACAAATTTAGACAAACAGTAGCACAGACAAGGGATAAAGGTGGAGGTGTCTCAATGTATGTCAGAAGCTAATACAACTGTAGGTTGGCTAAACAAGATGATGCACTTTCTAATCTCCACAGGCAAGGTTCCCTACTATGTACTGGCCAGCTACAGGTTAACCTTTATGATCCATGGAGTTCACAACTCTTACCCAGACCTTGTAGAGGCACGCTCACCATCCAACCAAATACCCTATTCATGGGAGACTTTAACTACCCCTCTACAGACTGGGAAATGTACACAACCTCTAACTCATAGGCACTGTGTTTTCCGGACATCAACACAAACATCCTAGACCAGATGGTGCACACTTCAACCAGGGCATCAAACACATTGGACCTAGCACTCACCAACATGGGAGAGAGATGCTCCCCTTCCATGTGTCACATCATTATTGGTGAAGTCAGACCACAAATCTGTCTCTCTTGAAATAAAATTTAGCCCAGAAAACCCGACTAAACTTGTAACAGTTAGGAACCATACTAATGCAAACTACACCCTATTAAGTGACAGTTTGTCAAAATTTTCCCCCAAATCCTGAAAACACAGCTACCTAAGCAGAATTATTTACAGAAACAGAAACCCTGTACAAACATGTAAATGGCTGCTTTAAGGCCACCATACTTACCAGAAGTTAGCCCAGATCTAACAGCAAAAACAAACTATAGTGGTGGAATCCTTACTTTAACAGGCTACATAAAATGAAAGGCATGGCCAAAATAAGAAATAGCAACTCTCATGGACAAAAGAGCTCTCAGATTCAACTAAACAAGAAACTAAAAGGTCTAATATAGTCCAACAAGGCCAATTACAAAGTCAGAATAGCCTCCTAGGGTATGGAAAATCGCAAGGCCTTCAGTTATGTCAGGAATCTTAAAGGTTATTACTCAGTAGTGTGCAAAACCGGTGGTAAATGGGACAACATTCACTGACCAGGGTGACACAGCAACTCTACTGGCAGATACTCTAGCTTCACTCCCCCTCCCCCCGTACCCCCAGTGAAATCTGTTATAGCATATCCCCCAACTATCAACAGGAAAGCAGGTCCTGGAAATGCTCACTAAGGCCAAAAACAATGCTTCAACAGGCCCTGACAATATCCCCTGTTGTCTCCTAAATAGCCTAAAACATGACCTAACAGGACCACTTGAGGCAGTCTTCAACTACAGTCTCAAAACAAGTTATGTGTTATGATGAATGGAGGGCTGCAATGTTCATCCCTTCTCAAAAGTGTGGACCATCAACTGACCAAGAGAACTACAGACCAGAGAACTACAGACCCATAGTCTGACAAATCTATTAAGCAAAGCCATAGAATAAATTATTATGGAAATGATCAACAAGGACATTGGCAATCTACAGACACTGGACCCATCCCAGTTTGGCTTTGCTAAGGGAATGTCTTGCCTACTTAACCTGTTAGACTTCTTTGAGAGGGTCACCATGGCTATGGATGAGGGGAAAATGGTGCATACCACCCACCTTGACCTGGCCAAGGCATTCGATACAACACCCTACTCGGGAATTGTTGACAAACTCTTAGAATTTGGTATAAATCCCTACATAACTCAATGGGCTGTCAGCTGGCTCACAGATAGGACCCAAGAAGTCAGGATTGGTGAGACCACCTCCATGAAGAGACTGGTCACCAGTGGAGTATCCCAATGTTCTGTGTTGGGCCCGCTCCTGTTTGGCATCTACAAGGGTAATGTCAAAGGCCTCTAGCTCACCAAGTCTGAAGATGACTGAAATTTGGGAGTTATCATGGACCCCCCCCCCCCCCATGACACCAACATTCTACAACAGGGTCTTGTCTAACACAAATGACTGCTGAAAAGCAATGGATTAAAAACTCAATGTAAAGAAATGCATTACAGCACCATTTGGAAAGGCTTCCACCCAAGCTAATTACTTAATTGATAAAACGCCCCTAGGAGCTGACCTGATAGCTATGGATCTGGAAAAATATGTAGACAGCAATTTGGTTCAACTAACACAAAGCCAAGACAGTAAGAGAATCACTCCTTGTCACCAACTCATAAGCAAAGGTATGGCATCCATTTCCAAGAATGTAATATGTAACAGTAACACTCTACTCAGCCCTAATTAGACTCATCATTGAGTACAATGCCCCC
Organism: Protopterus annectens; assembly: GCF_019279795.1. Lineage (NCBI taxonomy): Eukaryota > Metazoa > Chordata > Ceratodontiformes > Protopteridae > Protopterus > Protopterus annectens. The sequence goes on from NC_056745.1 coordinate 527,922,049, forward strand.
TTTGTCATGTACCACACCAGGAGATTCCAGGGTATGAATACTCTGTCTTACACAGATTGCTTTAAGGTCCTACCTCTGTATTCAGTCTCCTACAGATTACTGAAAGGTGATCTATGGCTAGCATATTAGGTGCCCTCGGATTCAGCTCTAATGGATCCTTTGCCTATCCACACGGACATACTAGATCCGCGGACATCAACTTTGCCTGCAACATAAATAGAAGTGAATGGAGGGATCAATACATGTCTCAAAGAATCCGCACACTATGCAATAAGCTCCCCATCTTTGAGAAGCAGCATTCATCCTTCACCCTGTTCAAAAGAAACCTTGATCATTGGATAGGAAATCATACATTCAACCACGGCCTGGTCCTCGTATCTTTGATGGAAACAGGTTGACAGTAGGTAAATTATTCCCCAACTAACACTCCCCCCAACACACACACATAACCCTTCACTACCTCTTTACTAACATACCCCACAATATAGGCATCAAAGTAACTCTGGCACAAAACTGGGTTGGGTTCCACGGCTAGGCTTGTAAAGATCCTGGTGGTCATTAGCCTAGTATGACTCTTTGAACCTATGAACTGAAGTAGTGAATTATTTCTATTTTTTGGAGGAAATGAACAAATTTAAAGGATGGAGACACAGGGGGTTACGTAATTACTTTTCATTACAAATGCAGAAAGAAATGCTTGTTTTCTTCCATAAGACTTTACAGAGAAATGAAACTTGTCTTAAGCTATTGCATTATGTTTTATTTCAAGTTTTCTATCAACTTGGATTAAAAGACTACACAGACCACTAATGTATACAAGATGATCTGGGAAAGAAAAAACAGCAGCAACGTGTAGGAGAAGATGGTGAGGGTGTAAGCAATCAGTCAACAGGTGTAGAAAAGTCAGTAACTTACACTTCAAGGGAGAGATTGCCTACAAAGCCCTTTCCTGATTTCCAACAGGAAATTATGACAAAACAAAGGAGATGAAACAGTTTGCAAAAAACAAACAAACAAACAAATAAGAAAAATAGTGGAAAAAAAGCAATGGAAACACTGAAAGAGGATGTGATGAAGAGAGATACTGCCAGCACAGCTATCTGGAATTTTGTAAATAATTGCATGTCATTTGTGAATATCAGCACGATTTATATAAGATGCTTGTATCAGAACTGTAAGTCATGTGTACATCAAATTGGTCTGTACAGACATCTGTGTTACAAAGGTATTTTATAAAGTGCTTGTGCTTAAAATGTAACAAACTACTGGAAAAGAACAGAAAGGTACATGCACTATTGTAAATGTTTAAATGCATATATTTTAACAGTGGAAACTGGAATACAGGAGGTTAACTTCAGAAAAACAAATGAAATTACTTTATGGCTACGCCATAAAAGATGGCATCTTTCAGTTTTCAATGTAGCAAGAGACACAATGTCTGTGCTGAGGGGCTTTCTGTATTGTCTTCAGAGTGAACTAATTACTAGTTTTGAAAGCATGAAGGAATGTAATTGTTTTATGACTTCCAGCATCTGCCAAAAGATCTGAGGTCTATGTATTTTTACAGGTAGATGCTAAATGCTGCTAGCTTCTTGCAGTGAGGGTTTCACAAGGGATAGAGTCAGATGACAAGAAATGCTGTCATTCTGCAAGCTATCCCAGCAGTATTGTTTAAGATATTAATATGAGAAGTCTCTTAGTGAGACAGAGCATGCTGTATTCTGTCTTGGACCTGGCAACAACAGCAACTATTCACCACACATCTGCCTTGCTCTACAAGTAAGTTTCTAGGGTATAGTGACTCTCTTAGATTCAGTCAGGAATATAATGAAGCTTAGTTTAGATATTTTTCTTTGTTTATTTGAGGCTGTCCTGCAACATTGTTTCAAATATTTCCTGGTTTTGAACTCTGATGTCACTATGAATATATATTTAGTATTGTCTTGTTCTTTTATTATTATTAAATATATTTAAACCTTTTCATTGCATCTGATCTTTGTAAAGCTACTTAAGTTTTGAGAGTACTTGCATATTTATTGGTAACACTGTGTAGGCCACTCCTAACCGCCTTGCTCTTGGTCAAACTACCATTTGTATTCATATTAATCTTATACAGTAAAATTGCACCCTTTGTTAAGGACCTTAATGTAGTTGATAGGTTCTGGTGGCAGTGATAACTACCTTAGAGTCTGGGCAAAAGGGGGCATAGCTAGTAAACCTATGCCAGCCTTTCTCAGGTGTGTGTGTGTGTGTGTGTATATGTGTAAAACAAATCTCCAAGAGTGCGTGTGTCAGCTATCTGGGCAGGGACATGAAGCACTGGTGGGACAGAGAGAGTGTGTTAGAGGACTTGGCTTGGAACCCTGGCTAAGGAATCAACTCTATAGCTGTGCTCATGGGGAGTCTTACTGGGGGATCTGGAGGAAGAGGGAGAAACCAGACCCAGACTGACTGTGGTCTCTGTGTGCTCTTAAGGGAAACTGCACTTGATGCACAGAGCTGCATCTGGAAATACTGCATGTGTACCTGTTATCCTCTCAGTATACACCCCCCACTGGTGCCAGTGGTGAGGACTGAGGCTTCTTGATTATTGGTCCAGTGGTGGGTCATCACATTAATGGTTGACAGTGGTGGGATATCCACATATTGGAATTCAGTGGTGTGGATATTGAACTCCTGTAGCCTGTAAACAGTGGTCACTGAGGAATGTGTTTGTACCCTCAGGCAGCCACAAGGTAGGCATTCAGAGTTTCATATTACAATAGCTTTATTTATTTTTTGTTAGTATTGGCCAAGGACTCTGGGTACGGTTCCTGACCCCCTTACTCCATGGTAAAGCTGTAACTGCTGTTTCTAAACTGTCGGATACCGATTGCTTAAATTATAATACAGTTAAAATGCTCATTGAACAATATGCTTCAGCCATAGTGTGGTTCTAGACTACTATGGTCAAGTACCAAATTTCTCCTTTCCATGTCCAAAACAAATAGCTCAACTGAAGATTCTCTATACTCCTTTCAAGTCACTAAATATTGGAACTTTATCCTGCTGTAATAAAAACATAAACATACACCTTCATGTTAGTCCTTAAGCAATATTAAGCAAAAATTAGCTCTGTTCCTGCTCCACTCCTGGCTAGAATAAATTTTGTGGCTACACCTGCTACCTTTTCTCCAAATACTCATCTTTCCCACTACTCCCCTTTTCTCTATCAAGACAGAAAGATACTCACTAAACCACAAGTAAATAAATTAGATCCATCACTGGTTGTAAGTAAACAGACAATCTTTTCTTCGCTCTGATTTTATCTTATTGTCCCCTCATCACAGTTTCATCACTCTCTCTCATCAAAACAAATACTCTTTGTAACAGTCCACATAGCCCACAACTATTCTTACTTTTCTAATTTCTTTCCACCTCAGTCTTAAATGTAATGATACATTCATTCTAGCGCTACTACTAAAATAAACTACATTACATTATCAGACACCTTTTCTACTTTTAATTGCTAGAAATTGCAGGCAATATTACAGCATCTTTTGCAATGTTACATCTCTATTATATACAAGCACGCATCTATTTATGAATGGCCAACACTGTATATACCCATGCAAGCTATGTACATGCACTGTTTCTAAATGATGTCTATCTAAGCTACTGTAAAGTCTTTTCTCTCATGTATACACACTTTCCTATAATTTGTCTTCATTCTAATTTCATGTAAGTGCATTATATTTCAAAACTGTTGTAAAATATGGAGCTAGTCTCCCCAGGCCTCCAATGAAAACGGTTTTATTCCAGACTGACTTTCCTGGTAAAAAAAGAAAGAAAAGATAACTAACTAAATAAATAAATAATGTATATGCACATGTAATGCACATCCTAGAACTACGGGTGCATGCAAAAAGTACTGAGATAGCAGTAGTGTGGAGTGAGAGGCTGTACAGAAGGTTTTTGATAATTCATGGAAGACTGATGGCATAAGGTAATTGTTTTTTTCTGTGCCTGTAAATAGCGTTAAGAAAAGATAGAACATTATCAGTACTGTCTGCGGTATGGCCGAAATCCATCATGAGACAGGGAGAGGAGATTTTTGTTTGAAAAACAGGTTAGTAGTTGAAAGTGGATGTATTTCTCAAGGATCTCAGACAAAGGTGAGAGTATGGCAATGAGTCTGAAGTCAAAGAAATCAGTAGAGGGGGGCACTTGAGCATACATGGCAATGTCCACAAGTGGACCTATCGTTAATGACTGGCATAATCTCCTTGCTCTTATATAATGATGGCTGACTAACTTATCACTTGTAGCTTTTGTATTCCCAAAGGTAAACGTATTGTTCCTACCTATAGCGTTTTCAGTAACTCATATCAGTCACAAGGAATCCATTCATTACAAAAAATGTACTGCTCAAAAGAACTTCAGAAAGCTATAACTGACTGGTATAAAGTCTATAACCTGTTAAGTTACAAACGTACATTGCATACAACTGCAGAGTGCACACTCGCAGTTTGAAAGATAAAGTGGTATAAACATTATTATTTCTACACTACAAATTACAGTTTGCCAGTTGTTATGAAATCTTAAAAGTCTGAGATTGTCCATGGCCCCTAACACGTGAAGCTAACGTGCTAACAAAAGTTACATTTAGAACAGCTTACAACAGCAGCCACAGCTTTGTTGCAAGGCACATGGCAGCTCTGCAGGGTCCTCCTCACTTAATTGTCTTGCTCTGATAATAGCTTGGTAGGTAAAAGTTTGCAGGGAGACATAGTCATTACCAACACGAGTGACCGATGTTCCACATCTGAAGACAACGCCTCTTTGGTCAGATCCGACCATAAGCTAATCACCCTAGATATTTCTCCAAAGCCAACTTCATGCTTCTTAAGACAGAAGTGGCAAACTTCATGACACCCATGCAGATGAAAGTACAGTTTTGTACCTACCATAAATGTAGGTGTCCGATAGATATGCAACTGCAGTCATAACATATGGGTTGTCCTGCCTCAGGCAGCCCTCGGTCGGCCGAATTCCAAAGTCTGGGTCCGGCGTCGGCTGGTGTTGCCTCCTCTCCGACGTCAGAACGGCTGGAGTATAAAGGCATCGGCTGACGCCATCTTCTTCAGTGTTTCTTGCCCCAGATGCCAGGTGCCCTCCTAGGAAGGCTAAATTTGGTGAATGGATAAAGAATTCCAGACATACACAACAGTAATAAACAGATACACCATAGAGATACCCCCAGCTAATAGGGATAGGGGTAGTGGACCCATAAAGAAGGATGCAGAGGGGTAGGAGGGTGGGAGAATCCGACTGCAGTTGCATATCTATCGGACATCTACATTTATGGTAGGTACAAAACTGTACTATGTCCTTCAAGAATGCAACTGCAGTCATAACATATGGGTTGAATACCATAGCCAAGCTGGGGGTGGTTGGAACTAAGAAAGTGATGGTGTAGCTAAAATGCCCTGCAGGACTGCTGAGGCAAAGCCTGCTCGGGATCTGGAGTATAAAGGCAGGTTGTAGTGCTTGGTAAATGTATGCACGGAGCTCCATGTAGCAGCCTCTAGAATGTCCTTTGTAGCCACACCTCTAAGGAAAGCTGTGGATGTGGCTATAGCTCTGGTGGAGTGTGGCCTAATATTGGCTGGCACACTTTTCCATGAAAAGAGTAGCAAAATCTGATGCAGTGTCCAATCCATTTAGAAATTGTTTGTTTTGAGATTGCCTTTCCTTGTACTCCAGCAGCATAGGCTACAAACAGTTGGTCAGACTTTCTGGTGGCCTTAGTTCTGTCCAAGTAGTAGCGTAGTTGCCTGTGTATGTCCAAAGTATGCAGCAGTGCTTCCCCCGTTTTGAGGATTGGGGAAGAAAGTAGGCAGGTGAATGGCTTGATTTAAAGACACCCTTGAAATTACTTTTGGCATGAAAAAAGGATTGGTTCTTAGAGAGAGTCTGTCCTGATGAAAAATGAGAAAAGGAGGTACTGCCATGTGTGCCTGTATCTCCGAGACTCTTCTTGCTGATGTGATTGCCAATAGGAACACTGTTTTCCATGAGAGAAATTGCATTTCTGAAGTTGCTGCTGGTTCAAAAGGAGGTACAGTTAATTTTTCCAGGACGAAGTTGAGGTCCCATGCAGGTACTGGCTGTTTCCTGGGAGGTTTGATATTCTTTATCCCCCTTAGGAACTGTCTTAGCAACGGATGTGAAAACACAGGTGGATCACAATTGTATTTTGCTGAGATTGCTGAGGCATGAATCTTTATGGAAGGATATGATAGACCAGTATGAAACATTTCTGCCAAATATTCCAATATCTGAGGTATACTCACTACAGTTGTATCCTGACCCCTGTTAGCATTCCAGATGATGAATCTCTTCCACTTGGCTGAATAGGTTTTTCTGGTGGAAGGTCTGCGTGCTTCCAGTAAGATTTCTTGAACTTTTTTGGAAAGAGAGATATCGGAAGGAGTCATGGTAACCTCCAGGCTGTCAGATGCAATGTTTTCAGGTTTTGATGAACCGTCCTGTAATTGTGTTGTGTTAGGAGCAGAGGCCATAAGGGCAGAGGCCACGGTTTGGACCGAGTTATGCTCAACAGCAATGGGTACCAGTGCTGTCTTGGCCAGTCTGGAGCTATCAAAATGCCTGTTGGTTGCTCTGCTTTGATCTTCAGTATCACCTTGGTCAGCAGTGGTAGAGGAGGAATGCATAAATTGCTAGGGACTTCCAGCTGAAGGAGAGAGCATCCATTTTCCAGGCTAGAGGATGGTGAGTCCTTGTACAGAACTTTTCCAGCTGATGATTCATGTGAGAAGCAAAGAGATCTATGTCCGGTCTTCCCCATGTCTTTGTTATTTGTGAGAAAATGTGAGGATGCAGCATCCATTCGTGTGGATCCAAGAAATTTCTGCTCAGCTTGTCCGCCAGTACATTGTCCTTGCCTGGCACAAACTGGGATTGTAGATGTATGTTCAAACTTAGGGATTTTTCCCAGAGAAACATTGTTAGTCTGCAGAGGGGATAAGAATGAGTGCCTCCCTGCTTGTTTATATACCACATTACCGTGGTGTTGTCTGTCCTTATTAGCAAATGCCCTTGTTGAAGTGATTTTTCAAAAGTCTCGATTGCATGTATCACTGTCAAAATCTCTTTTTGGTTTATGTGCAGATGCCTTTCCCTTGGTGTCCATTGACCTTGAATGCATCTGCCCTCCATGTGCGCCCCCCATCCATGGTCTGAGGCGTCTGTTGTAATAGTTTGACCTGCTTGAGGTTTGTTGAAAGACATGCCCTTGTTTAACTGACTTGCTTGAGCCCACCACAAAAATTCTCTTTGCAGACATGGAATGAGTGGGATTACGTCCTCGAGGCTTTGGCTGTGTTGGGACCATAAGCTTTTTAAATACCATTGTAGCTTTCTCATATGAAGTCTTGCCAAAGGTATCAGAAGAATGCAAGATGCCATGAACCCCAGGGCCTGCAGGATCTTCCTTGCAGTCAGCTGGGAGAGCTTTGCTAGGCCTTTGAAGTACTCTGGTAACTGCTGCTGTTTTTCCTCTGTGAGATAAGCCATCTGAGTGTTTGTGTCCAGTTTGGCTCCTAAGAAAATTATCTGTTGGGATGGCAGAAGTCTTGATTTCTGAATGTTGACTGTGTATCCCAAGGCCTGTAGTAATTGCATGACATAATCCAAGTTGGCTATCAGAGTTTGTTTGTTGTCTGCTTGTATGAGGCAGTCGTCCAGGTAGGGGTATATTTGAATCCCCTGGAGTCTGCAGTGTGCCACTACTGATGCCAGGCATTTTGTGAACACTCTGGGCGCAGTAGATAAGCCAAACGGCAATGCTGAGAATTGATAATGCTCTGTCCCTGCAAGAAATCTGAGGTATCTTCTGCAGCTTTGTCTGATTGGGACATGCAGGTATGCCTCCTTGAGGTCCAGAGTGACCAGCCAGGACCCCTTGCCCAGCATGGGAAGGAGTTGCTGCAACGTCAGCATTTTGAACTTTGGCACAATGAGATAAGTATTTAGAGTAGACAAGTCCAGTATAGGTCTCCATTTGTTTTCCTTTCTTGGAACAAGGAACAGTCTTGAATAAAATCCCTGGCCTTGTTCCTGTGGAGGAACCTTTTCTATTGCTTTTATATTTAACAGCTTTGAAACTTGAATGAGTGCCTCTGCCCTTTGATGAAGTGGCAGGTTTGGCATGCCTTGTCTTATTGGTAAAGTATGGAAGTGGAATCTGTAGCCTTTGTCTATTAAATCCAGAATCCAGTTGTCCTTGGTCAAGATATGCCAGTTTTCTGAGAATAAGGATAATTTTCCGCCCAAAGGTGCTTTTCTTTGAGCCTTTGTGGGCGGCATGAAAGTCAAGTCATTGTGTTTGTCCTTGTGGGGCAGCTGGACTGCCTGCGCCACTTCTTTGATTTGGTGGTTGCCATTGGCGGCCCCTGTAGGAGCCTCGGTATTGCCCTCTACCTCGGGCACGCCTGTTTTTTCCCCTTTGAAATTTATCAGTGTCCGGAAAGGACCAATTTTTTGAAGGTCAATTCCTGCTGAATCTTGGTGGTTGAACCTGGAGGAAATCTTTGACTGTCTGTACTGATTTAGCTTTTTCCTCAATAGATTTCAACACATCTTGTGCATTGGCACTAAAAAGCTTCTGTTTTTCCAGAGTTGCATCAAGTAACTTTACTTTAACATGGTCTGGCAGTGGCTGTTCTTTTAACCAAGCATGTCTACGTATAACAGCCCCAGTCATAGCTGCCCTACATGAAGCCTCCAATGCATCATAACCACACTGAAGAAAATGATTGCTAACCTGCTGAGAGTTATGTACTAGATCCTGCAATGCCTTTCTATCAATAGGCTCAGGAGAGGCTAGTTTTTTCTGTAAATCATCCAGTAAAAAATCCTGGTATTGAAACATGTGAAAAAGGCAATTAAGTGACCTCATAGCCAGGGTGGTAGAGGTATAAACTTTTTTACCCCATCTCTCCAGGGACCTAGCTTCCCTATCCGCTGGCAGTGGATTCTTGGCTGTGGAAGTAGCCACTCCCTTGGGGCCCTGTGAAATGGTTTCTAGATCCACAGAATGGGCCTTAAAGAGATGTTTGTGGGTGTCAGGGACCCTGTAATATCTGTCTGGCTTGACAGGAGCAGGAGGGAGAGAATCAGGGTTAGCACTGGAGTCGGAGAAAACGTCATCCAGGACATCCATAACTGGAGGGATAGCTAGAGGTCTGTGCTGGGGCAGTTTGAGGAAGGTACGTAGCCTTTTCCTGGAATCTGAGAATTCCTGACCCTGCCATTTAAAATGCTCCCTCATAGAGTGTAGGACTTCACCAAACGAAAAATCCTCTGGAGGAGAGGCAGAGGGGATAGATATCTCAGCATCAGAGTCCTCACAGGCCTGGAAGGATTCTTCTTGGGTATCTGAAGGCTCAGAATCCCCAGAGGCTTCATCTGATGAGAGGTTGTCGGCCTGCTCAGTCCTGGGCCTTTTCTCTGCAGGCTGCTGTGAACCTCTGTCAGGATGGGGCTGAGACCCCCTGATAAGAGAAATAAGATCTGCAGCAAGAGACATGATCTGCTTATCAGAAGAAGGGGCCTGGGCAGCAGGTTTAGGATGGGCCTTGGCCTGGCTGGCGGCCTTAGCACGTGCAAAGGCCTTGATGGACATGGATACAGGAGGCCTAGCTGCCCCACGTGCAGGAGTAACCTTGTCTACAGGAATGGTGTCGGGTAGATCCAGAACTTCGGTTTCTGGAGGGAAATCAACAACTGGCACTGGAGTAGATTCCGAGACCGGAGGACGAGTTAACGCTGTGTCGTCGGCCTGGAGCGGTGGAATTGCCGCTTCCGAAGGGACTGAAGCACTAGCGGAGGGTTTAGGAGTATCATCGCTGGAAGATGCGGGCCGAGGATGTCGGTCCCGGTCCTTCCGTTTTTTGGAAGATTGAGTAGTCGGTTGTTCCGACGGCATGATATAAGCGAAAGATTCGCCGAAAAAGTCTTCGGCAAATTCTGCTCGGCGCCTGAGAGTGCGCTTATTAAAGCAAGCACAGGCCGGGACGTGGTCTGGGCCCAGGCAAGGAAGGCAATAAGAATGGAAGTCCTTATGAGGTATTTGTTTACCACAAGACAAACAATTATTAACTTTCTCACTTTGTTCTGACATCGGCTGAGGCAAGAAAAAATGTTCCCCAACGGGGTACTTAGCTTTTAGATGACTTCGGTACTGAAAACACAGGAGCTGACCGACCGGCACTTGCGAACTGCTTCTGCTTCGGGCACCGCGTGGCAAGAAAGACTGAAGAAGATGGCGTCGGCCGATGCCTTTATACTCCAGCCGTTCTGACGTTGGAGAGGAGGCGACACCAGCCGACGCCGGACCCAGACTTTGGAATTCGGCCGACCGAGGGCTGCCTGAGGCAGGACAACCCATATGTTATGACTACAGTTGCATTCTTGAAGGACATCAATACAGTTACAACTGCTGAATCTTACACAAATGCACTCTATAAGCACTTACACGAGTGCATGGATTGTGCTATCCCAAACAGAATCAAGACCCTATCCTCCAAAAAAAAAAGGAAGCCAATCTGGTGGTGCCCTGCCATAAACAAACTCTACAACAGAAGGAAGAAACTGTTGCAAAAGACAGTAACATCCCATGAGTGGAGGAGCTCCTTGGTCAGCCTCAGTAAGAAGCTGAGATCCCTTATAAGATCCTTCAAAGCTAGCTATGAAAACAAAATTGCCACTGGTTCTAGGGACAACCACAAAGCATTCTATAGCTATGTCAAGAATCTCAATGGCAACACCCAAATTTGCTCTGAGTGACAGCACAATGGCACGAAAATTACAGAATCAAGTGATATTGCCAACATCCTGGCAGACAGGTTCAGTGCTAAATTTACCCACTTCTTACCCCCTAAAGGGCCCATATCTATACAGGAAGAATGCAGAGTCCCTGTAATTACAACTATGCAGGTAAAAGCTGCACTCTCTAAAGCAAAAAACCAGCATCCATGGGACCGGACAACATCCCAGGCTGCATTTTACACGAACTTCAGAACGAATTGGCTCCCTAGCTAAGCACCATGTTCAATCATAGCCTCACGTCAGGCTTTGTGCCCACTGAATGGCGCACAGCAACAGTTATCCCACTCCACAAAGGGGGAGCCACCACTGATCCCAGGAACTATCTCCCTATTACCCCAAATAGCCTGGTCTCTAAGGCCATGGAACGTATCATCATGAAACTCATAAACAAAGACATTGGTAACCTCCAAACTCTGGACCCCACCCAGTTCGGGTTTGTGAAAGGCAGATCATGCCTCCTGAACCTGATCAACTTATTTGCGGCAGTCACCAAAGCCGTAGACAGGGTAAGGTGGTTCACACAGCCTATCTTGACCTCGCCAAGGCTTTTGGCACCATCCGCCATTCTGGAATTACAGCTAAACTCATTAAACTGGGTATAAATCCCTACATCACAAGATGGGTTGCCAACTGGCTCACTGACAGAACCCACACTGTAAAAGTTGCAGATTGCAAATCTGACCCCAAACCAGTGACAAGTGAAGTACCACAGGGCTCAGTTCTGAGACCTCTCCTGCTTGGTATCTACTTCTCTGAGGTACAGGCTAACACAGAAGGCCTTTGGCTAATGAAATTCGCAGATGACTACAAACTAGGAGCCATAGTTGAATCCCCAAATGATGTGGACATCCTACAGAAGGGCCTCACTGAGACAGATGCCTGGTGTCAGAGCCATGGCCTCAAGCTCAATGCCAAAAAGTGCATTGTCATCCCCTTTGGTAAAAACTCTGTATCCATGAACTACAACATAGGCGGCAGTCTACTTAATGCTGAATGTGTGATAAGAGACCTTGGGACACAGGTGGACAGTAGTCTCTCATTTGATAATCACATCGCCACAGTACTCAGGAAATCCTTCTACGTGGCACACCTCATCACAAAAGGGTTCTCATCCAAGAAAAAAAGAGGTCATTGTTCCCCTCTACTCAACACTGATTAGACCCATTACAGAGTACAATGCCTCTTTTGGAATGTACCTCACAAGATATCTGCAGCAGCTGGAAAGACCACAGAAGTACCTCACAAAGAGGATTACTAGCCTCAAACAGATGCCCTACACTGACCGTCTCAAAAAACTACAGCTTTACTCCGTAGCATATCGCCTACTCCGGGGTGACCTCTGCCTAACATATAAAGCTATGTCAAACCCACAGCTGTTGGACATGCTACACCTAAAGAAATCCCAATCCCTCCGAGCTACACGTTCTACGGACCTAAACCTTGTCACCACAATAAACAGGACATGCTGGAGGGATAGATTCCTGTCCCAGAGACTTCCTATACTCTGGAACAAGCTACCCATCTATGTCAAGCAAAGTTCTTCATTAGCACTCTTCAAGAAAAATCTTGATGAGTGGATGGGAAATAGGAAATACACCCTGGGGATCACTTCTGTGTCTCTGCTGGACAGTGGCACAGGAAAATAACTTTCTTGGGTGGCGTAAGCTATGGAACCTTGCCGGCTAGGCTTACGTAGGCCCTTTGGCCGATAGCCTAGTACCTACCTATGAACCTATAACACATCATTATACTGTTTCTTATAACCACTTTCACCAAAATAATGTTAAATTGAATTTACAACAGAAAGAATTTCACAGGTGTGTGGTTTGGTGTAGCAAGCATTACATGATACTAGTTGGCAGACAGAATAAGGCAGGAGTAGGAAGTAATACAAATTTGAACTAGATTTGCCTGATGGCCAGCCATACCTTAAAATTTAGGCTCTCTTTTCTATGTCTGTCCCATTGGTCCCGTGTGCTTCTGCAGTGCGACTGTTCTGCAAGTCAGTAACTGTGTGTGTCTTGTGTGATGGGGTCAGTTTATCTAATGTTGCTTGTGTGTTTGTCTTGCCATAGTGCCCTCATCTTCTTATGTTTGGGAGTCTGTGTGTGGTGTCTCAGTCCTGTCCTGTGGTAGTGCCGCCCTTGCCTTTTATGGGTTTTGTTCAGTATTGCAGTAGTTTTTTCCTGGTCTTGTGCATCTCTGTCCTGTGTATAGCAGTCTGTGTGGATGTTCAGTCTTGCTGTAGTGTGTCTTTACTGGTTTACTATCATAATCTTGAAGCAGACTTAGTCAAATGATAGTATCATCGACCCATGGCTGTGAAAAGTCACAATGCCAAATTCCAATATTGTCAAATTACATCCTGAATTTGACCTAGGAACAAGTGTTAAAAAGAAGTTATGTACTCACCATAACGTTCCATCTGAGTAGTTGTACTTCATTTGTCTTCAACCTATGGGTTACAAATCCGTATTGGATTCAAGCTGGCAACTATTGTTAGCATCAGCTCCAAGTTCCAAACTCCTCCCCTTATCCATAACACACCTCCACTGCCTTCCATCCCTAGATCGAGTTTGTTGAACTTGCACTGAGAACCCGACCTGAAAGATTTACTTATGACCTATACTGCAGCCCATAGGCTGATCATGTGCCAAGGTCTGGGGGAAGGAGGGAGGGATGGTTGAAGACAAATGAAGTACAACTACTCAGATGGAACATTATGGTGAATACATAACTTCTTTATCTGAAGTAGTTTACTTAATTTGGTCTTCAACCTGTGGGACAGAGTCCCCAGCTACTAAATTCCTGGGAGGCCCTCATGGAAGGATATTCCGGAGCACCGCAGAACCAAAGGATGCTCTCCTTCTGAAAGACAAATTCAATTTGTAATGAGAAATAAACATATGAGGTGAGGACCAAGTAGCTGCAGAACAAATATCATCCAAAGACACTCTAGACCAAAAGGCCAGAGACGTAGCCATGGACCTAGTGGAATGAGCTTTCACCTGACCTGGAGGAGACATGCCTCTGTCCTTAAAGACCTGCAGGATGCATGAAGAAATCCATCTAGCTATAGTGACCTTGGAGATAGGTTTCCCCAAAAAGGGTTTATAGAAGGATACAAACAATTGATCAGATTTACCAAAATTTTGTCCTGTGTAAACAGAATCGTAACTGCCTATGAACGTCCAACATGTGAAGTTTGTATTCCATCTTGCTCATAAAATTAGGAAAAAAAACAGGTAAACTGATAGTCTGATTGATATTGACTGGTGATGCCACCTTAGGAAAAAAGGATGGATTGGTTTGAAGGGAAACCCTATCTTTGTGAAAAATCATGTACGGAATTTTGATGGACAAGGCCTGTAATTCTGAAACCCTTCTTGCAGAGGTAATAGCCACCAGAAAAGCTGTTTTCCAAGATAAAAATTTTAGATCTGCAGTCGCGGCAGGCTCGAAAGGCGGAACGACCAAAGCTTGAAGGACCATAGCAAGGTCCCACAGGGGAGCAGGATCTTTGACTGGGGGGGGGCATAACAAAAAGGTGCCTTTGATAAAGGCTTTACACAATCTGGAAGAGGCTAAGGATGCAGAATTCTTGCCCACATGACAGTGAGAAATGGCAGCCAAATGAACTTTGACAGTAGAAGAACTAGCTCTGTGTTGAAAAATATCAGCTAGATAATCAAGAATGGCAGAAATAGGAGCCATGAAAGGGTCTAAACACCTTTGAGAGACCCAGAAAGAAAAATGTTTCCACTTGCTGTGATAAACCTTCCTGGCCGAAGACTTATGAGTAGCTACCAAAATAGATCTAACTGAGCAGGATAGTCTGGGAGTCCTAGCAATCACGGGAACTGGAGCAGCCAAGCTGTGAGCTTCAGGCTGTCCAGACTCGGATGAGGCACCCCAGAAGGGTGTGAAATTAAATCCTGAATGGGATCTAGGATCCAAGGTGGGGCCAGAAGGTGAGACCAAAGGAAGGGAAACATACCTGGCGAGGCCAGAATGGGGCAATGAGGATCACTTTGCTCCCCAGTCGACGAGCTTTCTGTAGAAACTTCAGAATGAGAGGAACTGGCAGGTAAGCATACAGAAGACCGGGAGGCCAAGCATGAACTAGAACATCTCTGGGGGACTCCCCCGTCAGGAGGTTCAGAGCGAAAAACTTGCTGCACTTTCTGTTGAAAGGAGATGCGAAGAGATCACAGCAAGGATGACCCCACTCGCTGAAGATTTGTTTCGCTACTGACAGATATAGAGACCACTCATAAGGCATCAGAATGGTCTGACTTAGCCTGTCTGCTAGGATGTTGGACCGTCCCGGAATGTGCGTTGCGATGAGAAAGTGACCGGTGGAGATCGCCCATTCCCACACTCTCATGGCCACGCGTCAAAGGGGGTAAGATCTGGTCCCTCCCGATTTGTTGATATACCAGACCACTGACATGTTGTCTGACTGGATTGCAATCATTCGCCGAGGAAGAAAGGCATGAAGGGCCTGCAACGCTAGAAGGATCGCCCTCATCTATAGGACATTTATATGCAAGCTGGTCTCTATGGGGAACCACAGGCTTTAGACTGTCCTCCCTGAACAATGCCCCCCCTAAGTTGGGAGGCATCTGTGGTCACTGTGGTTTGAGCCGGGGCTGGAACAAAGGATCATCCCTCCAAAATGTCCAGAGAGCTCATCCACCATATGAGGGATGACCGACAGACTTGACTGAGATGAATTGGATATGTCAATGGCAGTTCCAACAGGAACCATTGTACAGCCAGAGTCCACTGTAGAATCCTCATGTGTAACCGAGCACCCGGGAGAAGAGTTATGGTCGCCACCATTGAACCTAGGGCCCTGAACACCAATTCTGCCATTGGAAGACGATAACGGTAGATCAGGGAGACATGCATCCACAGGTTTTGAACTCTCTCTGAGGTCAGGAATATTTTGTACTGAAGAGTATCTATCCTAGCACCAATTTAGTCTATTACCTGTACAGGATCTAGGAGAGATTTGGATGTGTTGATTGTGGCCCCCAAACGCAGGGCAAGTGTCAAGAAATAATCCCTGGTTTGGGAAAGTAGACGCCTTGTGGGAGCAGTGAGGAGCCAATCGTCCAGGTACAGATAGACCTAAATCCCCTGAAGCCCCAGGTGAGCCACTGCAACCGCAATCACTTTGGTAAACACCCTAGGGGCTGTGGTGAGAGCAAAGGGTAGGGTTCAAAATTGGTAATGACTGAATCCTAGCCAGAAGCGGAGGAACCTCCTGGAGCTTCTGTGCATTTTTATGTGATAGTAAGCATTCTGGAGGTCTAACGAGCACATCCAGTCGCTCTCTTGCAGGTACTGCATGATGGACTGCAATGTGACCATCCGGAACTTCTCTTTGGCAACTGACAGGTTCAGGGTAGAGAGGACCAGAATGGGCCTTAAGCCCCGTTTTCTTTTGCACCAAAAAGAACCTCAAGTAGAAGCCCGATCCAGACTAATCTGGGGGGACGGTTTCGATGGCTTGTTTTCCAAGCAGCTTGGAAATTTCCTGTGCTGCTGCTGCCTCCCTTTGCATGGGTGGAACGTCTGGGAGATATGGGGGAACCCACAAAGGGGCTAGAGTATCCTCTGGATATGACTTGAGGCACCCAACCGTCCATTGTTATGGACTCCCATGTCACTGGATGCATGGACAATCATCCCCAGACTGCCTCCAGAGTAGAGCAGTTGGGCAACCCTTAGGGTTGCTGCCTGGGTCTGTCTAAGAAAGGTTCTCGAGACCCGAAGTTTCGCAGACCCCCTCTGCCTCTGGGCCAGTGTCCATTCTGTCCCCCCTCTGCCTCGGGGGGGGGCCCTGAGTGTCCCAGGAATACTGTGACTTCCGGAACCACACCTTCTTTTGCCCTCTCTGGTTCCGGGAAAAGGACCTTTGAGGGTTAGAGAAGTGGATCCCAATGGCAGACAGTGCCTTCCCATCTTTCTCACACTGGACTAATGTCTCCTTGATGGTCTTACTGAAGAGTGTAGAGCCGTCATAAGGGGCATTGACAAACAATGCCATGAAGGGTTCGGAAAACTGACATAACCCTGAGCCAGGTGTCATGCCTCATGGACATGCCAGACCCAGCTTCCATAGCATGGGAGAGTAGTCACATGGACATGTTAGATACTGCTTTTAAAGTGGCCATCCTCGCAGAAAACGAAGCCTTGTCTCCTACAACATGGACTTGGGGGGGGAGACACCTCCAGCTCCTTTACTAGGTCGTGTTGGAGTCTGGTGACATGGGCCAAGTAATTCAGTGCCCTAACTGAGAAGGTGGCTGAAGTATACACCTGCTTCATTAGGCAGTTTATCATCCCCGACTCTCGGTCAGGAGGGTGGACCGAGGAACTCTCCTGGGCAAGTTCCTTCTTACTGACTCATCAGAAGAAGGTCTGGGGGCAGACCAACCTCCCCACTGGTGCAGGATCTCCATGATGTCTCCAAAGGAGACATCCTCGGAAAGTGACCTTGGGGAAACCTCTCCATCATCTAAGTCCATGTCCTCAGTGAGGGACTCGAGGGAGTCCAAGTGCCTCCCCTTGCACGTATGCTTGCGGGGCACATCTCCAGTGGGGCTCTCTGGGGGGGGCACTCACAAGCCATTTGTTCCTTGGGGGAAACCATCTGGGGCTCTTCAAGCATGGGCTGTCCCTCTGGTAAGACAATGGGGACCATACACAGAGCTGAGGGGGTCTGAAAAAAGTTCAATGGGGCAGTCAGGGGTCCCTTTCTACCACATCGAACGCCGAAGGAGAGTGAACCTCCTGAGAAACCAATAAGAAGGTCAGTCTCCCCTGGTCCGATGTGAGAATTGTAGCCGGGCCCGAGGTGGATGAAGCTCTGAGAAAGGGAACCTGGCCCGACAAAGTCAGAGCCGATGAAAAAGGTTCCACCCCCTCAGGTCCGACACCCAAGCTCCGCCTCAGATCTGAGCTGGTCGGATCTTAAACACTCCAGGCAGCTGTTGGTGTCGAGGAAGCAGGTACCATCGGCGCTGACCCCCGGACCAAAGCCAACCTCAGATCCAAGTACTCCGAACCCAAAGGTCGGATCGGAAAAGGAGAAATGGGTTGAAAGAAAAGAAGTGAGCTCCCCCCTTCAGAGGGAGGGGGCTGGCAAGACCCCCATCTGGATCTGTGTATGGATAAAGCACCTCATCATCTTATCAAGATCCATATCTAACAAGGAGTGGGTGAACCATGATGAGGCCATAGACTCTGACCTGGCGGGTCGGGGCACTGAGGCCGAGAGACTGGACGTGTCTCCTCCGACTCCGAGGAGAACCTCAGAGACCGGAGCCAAGGGGAGTCACAGGTGCAGGGAGTCTTACTTGGAGAAGCGAGGTCCGGGGACCTCTTCCTCTTTACCCTCGTCTTCGACTCTCTCTCCCTTTCTCTACCTCTCTTCTGCTCCGCTACCACAGGCTTTGGTACAGGAGGTTGAGTCCCAGCCTGGGAGGGAGGAGAAACCAGAAGAAGAAGAGAGGATGGAGAGGTGGCCACAGCAGCCACTGTGACCAAAGCCGAAGACAAGGAAAGAAAGTCGGAAGGAGGAGGAAGAAGACCTTTGAGGGCCAACTTGGCCTTCCTATCCTTTAGGGCACAGGAGTTGAAGCCCACACAAATATTACGATCCACACTCAGGTGGGCCACACCCAAGCATAAAATGCACAGAGTGTGGCCATCCACTGGGGATAGCTTATGGCCACACTCTGTGCAGTGCTTGAAAACAAGCTTTTCAGCCATCCTTAATAACAGAAAGATAGCCTTAGAAAAATGACAGGCAAGATCTTTCTAAATAACAAACACACCCACTCACCACACTCGTCTACAGAGAACACTGAGGGGGAGGGGAGCTACTAACTACACCACAGAACAAACTACTCTAACTACCTAAAAACCACTAACACTCGATGCACCCAGCTAGGGGAGGAGAAAGGGGACCTATACTACAATAACTGAAAAAATTTAGAAAAAATTAACTACTCACAAAAAGTTTTAAACCCACTGCTAGTTGGAGCTCAGAAGACACGATGTTGAAGCAAATCACGGCAAACGAGATCTGGGGATGGAAGGCAAGGGAGGTGTATTGGGGGGGTTTGGTGCTCAGAGCTGATGCTAGCAAAAGTTGCCGGCTCGGATCTGATATGGATCCGTAACCCACAAGTTGAAGACCAAATGAAGTAAACTACTTCAGATCATAGGTTGAGATAGGGGTGAGATTTGTACTTCGACAATATCAGAGTTTAAAATTGTCACTGTTTGACCTCCGGACTTCATGCAAAGTGGATTTGACTGAATCCACTTTAAGATTATGACAGTAAACCATCTTTATCATGTGTGTGTCTGTCCTGTGTGCAAGACTGTGTGTAGCTGTCTGTCTTGTCTGTTCAGTCTTACTATAATGGGGTTTTTATCTTGTGTGGGAGTCTGTGTGGCTGTTAAAGACAACACTACAGCAAGATTGAACATTATTATGTATGGGTGCCTGTCTTGTGTGCAAGAGTCTGTGTATCTGTCTGTTTTGTGTGCCTCTGTCCTGTGTGATGAGTCTGTGCGGGTGTCTCTGTTCAGCCTTGCTACATTGCTGTGTTTGTCTTGTGTGTTCGTGCTGTGTGTGGGAGTCAGTGTGGTATGTGTGTACTCTGTGGAACTAGCTATCTTGATGCGGTACAGAGGCTTGTCGTAATGTAACAACATTGCTACTAAATGCCAGTCAGTCATAGCTCTTAGTTTCTTGGCACAAAAAATCTGGACAAAGCCAAACATAATGGGGGCACCCCCAAAAATCGGGACAAATTTTGAATATTGCTCTTACAAACTTAAAAAGTTGGTAGAATAAAAGGTCTTGTGTTACCATGCATTTTCCGAAGGATATGAAGTCTGAAACTTCAAATGCCTGTCATTATTTAGTGAATTCAACCCTCAATGATTTGCTACAAAAAATCCAGAAAACTACAAATTTTGTGGAACAGACCAAAAATGAGTCAAACCTGGATATTCTGTAAAAATCTGGGCATTTGAAGAATATGCAGTCAGTATGTGTGCACCTCTGAGTGGCTACCTTGCTGTAGTACAGGGGTTTGTCATAATGTAGTATTGGTACTAAATGCAGGTCAGTGTGTGTATCTTGGCACACCAATTCTTATGATTTGAATGTAGTAACACTATTAGTGATTGTTAAATGGTGCTGGATAAGCTGGACAGGGAAGGGTTGCAACGGCAATGTGGTCAAACTTTATATTCTCCTGAGTAGGGCCTTCAACTTGAAACTTGCTGGGGGACCCGCAAAATGCTAGCATTGGCCCTGTATATGTATATTATTAATATGTTGTTTATTTCTTGGGAGGGAGAAAAGTGTGTGTGTGTTTAGAGAGTTTGGGTTCATTTGAAACAATACTACAGAAAAATATATAAAGGGACACAAAAAGTGTTACAAGTAGACTAAGAAGGACCCATTTCTAACAGACAGACAAAGGGTACAAGTTAAGTAGAATAAAATAGAATTTTTACTGTGGCATAGTTTGATTTATTGTTTTGGAATATAAATGGACTTGTCAATAATAATAATAATAATAAAAAATAAAAGACAAGGTACTGACATATTATACTTACTACAGTAATGCACAAGTAATAATATTACAGGAAACATACCAGACTCATATAGAACATGAAACTTTTGTAAAGAAAATTGGTAAGGAAGGTTTCTTTACTGGAATCAAAGGACATCAAAAAAGGGGTCTTATTGGAATAGCAATCAAATGAAATAACTTGGTATAACCATTATGTCTAATAGTAAAAAAAGATACAAACAAACTTTCAACAGGTTGTTAATAAAATTTTAGTTTTAGTCACAAATTGGAACAAATTATTATTTACCATGGAAGAACAATTAATGCTTATTAAGATGGTAATTCTACCTAAAATATTGTTTGTCCTACAATTTTTAGTATTATCTCCAACAAAAAAATGATGAAGATAAAGAATATTCTACTTAATTTTTTTCTGGTACCCTAATAAACCAAGAGTTTCCTTTGATTGGCACAGAAAAGGCTGGGATAAAAGTGGAATAGGATTCCCTGATTTGCTACTTCAACAACTGTAAAACTTATATCGCTGTGGTTAAATTCATTTTAATATTCAAAATGGAAACAAATACATCAAGAAATATTACTAAATAATAAATATATCACAACCAGTCATAATTTATTTATAATTTATTTGGTTATTAAAAGATGTTTGTGTAAACTGAATTACACCCTCTTCTTAAATTCTCTATTTCAATATCATTTCCTCTTTCCAAAAGTTCACATATTCTAACAATTGCATTAAGGACTTAATATTTTCTATCTTTCCAACTGCATATACAAATGACTGTTTAGAAACTCATAACTTCAACAAAATGCTAGTGCTGAAAATTAATTTAATTTATTGGTATCAATTCTTAAATGGTACTGATATATATACTGTTGAAAATTTAAGGTCCAAAAACAATCAAGATTCAAAGAATTCAGTGATTTTACAAATGTTTAGAGACATTATGAACACAGAGATACACAAGATATTTAACCTAGATAAGAAATCATTCCCCAAATTACTGGAATTCTTAAGAAATATCAATAATAATGCAAGGAAAAATAAATCATATGTCACAAACTTCTAAAATTCTTAAGTTAGACTTCACAAATTTAGACAATTCCTATTGGAACTATTCCTCAGAAATTAACAACAAATGCTTTTCTGAAGAATACAAGAAAATAATATTAAAATCTACAGATAAAACCACATCTTCATTATACTGGAAAACATTCACTTGAAATTTTTACACAGAGTTTTTGTCACTCCTAACAAAATTATAATTATGTATAAATCAAACAGAATTAAATGTTGGAAATGTGACTGAAATAATAGCCAACTGGATGCATATGGTATATCAGTGAGAAGTGATCTCCCATTTTTGGAAAGAAATGAATAACTTCATTCAAGCTCTGTGGTCAGGTAGATTCTATATTTCTAAATCTTTTGTTTTATTTAATGCTTTGACTCCTGAGATAATTCCAAAAACCTAAGTGCCTCTTCTTTGGTTTATTCTTGCTACAGCCAAAAAAGTAATTACTAATAATTACCCCCTCTAATGTTGAATCTATCAGTATTGCAAAAAATGTCTGCAGTAGTAAACTGCATGTTATAAAGATGAAAACTTCTAATATTACACATTCATATAAATCTTGGCTTAAACTTAAAGATTTGCTTGAATATTAACTGTTGATATGTATAACTTTGATGCACTGATCAGTTGTGAACCTATATAAATAGTTATTTGTTTTATATTTGATTTATTGAGCTATTGCTTTAAAACCAAACATACAAATTAAAAAGAAAGGGATCTTAATATTAAAAAAGGTACAATAATAAAGACTGAGGAATAAATGAAAGAGAAATGGGGAAGATTTATAGTGGTGAGGTATAAGAATTACAGTGGCTGTACTATATATTCCACCAAAAGCAGTGAGGCAGGACATAAAGAATATTAGTTGAGAATTTATAGCATTTCATCAAGGACATATGATAGTTACAGGAGACTGAGCCACTACAGGAAATAAGGAAGATGTTTCTGGAGGACTAAGATATTACAGAATATGACTAAGGGTAAATACCTGGGAGAAATACATACATGTATTTGTTTTTTAAAGATGCAATGAAAATAGGTCAAAAAGAAGAATATACACATGTTCCAGTCAAATATGGATCCTGAGCAAGATTAGATAGATGTTACACATTTAAAGACTACATGGTTTCAATCATGAAAACACATTCAGTGATAGTGTCAGATCATGCATCTATACAAATTAAGTTTTGTAAGCAAATAAAAGTACACTATGCTAAATATTTTCATATCCACTATTCTCTCTGAAAAAGAGGCATATTAATGACTGGGTAAATCTAGGCTTAACTGAAATTTTAGCAGATTTGAACTTAAGCAGTAAAGACCTTGCAACAAACAGGGATAATTGGAAACTGAATATAAGAAATGTCATAATGAAAGCAAATGAGATATGGAATAATAGCCACAGTAGGTATATAGAGGACTTTAAAAAGTAAGGGATTTGCAAAAGCAAAAAAGAGTAAGTGACACGCAAAAGGTTGAAGAACAATTAGAAGAAGCTAGAATGTCTATGAAAGTTTATCATGAAAATCTAATTGAACAAAGACCAATGGCTTTAATGCAACTATTTTTGACAATAACCCTACAGCAATCAAATTCATCTATAGCAGGAGATAATACAACTCTAGGTAGTACTATTTACAGATTTTTTTTTATTACGATTTGCCTTTAACTTGGAAAGAAGAGAAAGATCCCCATGATCCATGGTCATACAGACCTATGTCAATTCTGAATAATGATTATGAAGTGTTTATGAAAATTTTGTTTAAGAAAAATGGCAGAGATATTGACAAGAATAATGAATCTTGATCAGTATGAATTTATAGAAGGTAGGCAAACATATGGCAATATTAACAGAACCCTTATGATCGAAAATGACACACTGGCTTGAATGATAAAAAAGCAGTTATGAAGAGATCCTCTGATACCTTTATGTTTCCACAAACATGGACAATGCATCTACAGAGGAACTCAATCTAGACTGAAGTACGGTGGTGGGTTGTCTAAAGTAATTAGAGTTTTGAAAGGACATAGGGAGGGTTGTTCACTTTCACCATTACTCTTTGCCTTATATTGAGAGCCGTTAGGCAGGGACAAAAGACAAACATACTTGGATATAAATGGAGAAATACTAATAAGAAAATAGCCCTTTTTGTGGATGATGTAATACGTTACCAATCCAGAGCATGATACAAAAACTATGCTTGATAAATTGAGATATTTAATAGCACAGCAGGATATAAAGTAAATGAAGCAAAAACAAAGGCTATAGTAATGAACTGTTGCCCAACACATGACTTGGTACAGAGTTTCCGTTTTTGAGGGAATGGAAGGATGAGGCCTTTTTTGGGCAAGGTTCAAATGACAAATTCACCACCGTAACAGGAACAGGCAAGTAAAAACTGAGGGTGATGCTACTCAATGCTAGAAGTCTAAATCTCAAAATGCACTCACTCGAGGCACTCCTTAAAATGCAGGACATTGATATCTGTGCAGTGACTGAGACCTGGTTCAAGGCTCCAGAGAGCACCCCTGCACTACCAGGCTATAACTCATACCACACTTTTCGGCCATGTAACCTGGACCGGAACACCAAAGGCGGAGGTGTGTCCATATTCATTAAGGATATCCAAACCTCCAGGCTAGTTGCTCAGCATAATGCAGCCAAGGTTATCCAAGTGCAACTAACTCTGGGCAAAACTGCAATCCAAATTGTAGCTTGCTACAGATCACCCACCATGCCCCAGGATTCCCACTCCTCTTTTCTTGATGTACTGGAAAATATTAGGGTTCAACCAAACACCCTAATAATAGGTGACTTCAACTACCCCACCATTAACTGGGAAAACTACTCATGTACCAACTCCTTCACTCAACACTTTCTGGAATTCATAAACTCCAATGCCCTGGATAAACTTATCCATACCCCCACCAGGGGCAACAGTATCCTAGATCTAGTCATTACCAACATGAGTGACCGGTGTTCCACACCTGAAGTCAATGCCTCATTGGTCCGATCCGACCATAAGCTAACTACCCTAGATATCCACATCCTGCCCCCACCCCCCATTAAGGAAACCATGGTAAAAAATTTCTCCAAAGCCAACTTCATGCTTCTTAAGACAGAAGTGGTGAACTTCACGACACCCATGCAAATGGACAATACAGTTACGACTACTGAATCCTACACAATTGCACTTTATAAGCACTTACATGAGTGCATGGATCGTGCTATCCCAAACAGAACCAAGATGCTATCCTCCAAAAAAAGGAAGCCAATCTAGTCGTCCCCTGCCATAAACAAACTCTACAACAGAAGGAAGAAACTGTTTCAAAAGACAGTAAAATCCCATGAGTGGAGGAGCTCCCTGGTCAGCCTTAGTAAGAAGCTGCAATCCCTGATAAAATCCTCCAAAGCTAGTTACGAAAACAAAATCACCCCTGATTCTAAAGAAAATCACAAAGCATTTTATAGCTATGTCAAGAATCTCAATGGCAACACTCAGATCTGCTCTGAGTTACAGCACAATGGCACTAAATATACAGACCCAACTGATATTGCCAACATCCTGGCAGATAGGTTCAGTGCTAACTTTACCCCCCTCTCACCTCCTAAAGAGCTCATCTCTATACCGGAAGAATGCAAAGTTCTTGTAATCACGGCTGCACAGGTAAAAACCACACTCTGCAAAGCCAAGAACACAGCATTCATGGGACCAGACAACATCCCAGGCTGCGTTTTACACGAACTACAGAACGAACTGGCACCCCACATAAATACCATGTTCAATCATAGCCTCACCTCAGGCTTTGTGCCTGCTGAATGGCGCACAGCAATGGTTATCCCACTCCACAAGGGGGGAGCCACCACAGACCTCGGGAACTACCACCCCATTAGACTGACAAGCCTGGTCTGCAAGGCCATGGAACTTATAAACAAAGACACTGTTAATCTCTAAACTCTGGACCCCACCCAGTTCGGGTTTGTAAAAGGCAGATCATGTCTCCTAAACCTGATAGACTTCTTTGAAGCAGTCACCAAAGCCGTAGACAAGGGTAAGGTGGATCACACAGCCTATCTAGAACTTGCCAAGGCTTTCGACACCATCCCCCACTCTGGAATTATAGATAAACTCACTAAACTAGGTATAAATCCCTATGTCACAAGATGGGTTGCCAACTGGCTCACTGACAGAACCCACACTGTGAAAGTAGCAGACTCCAAAACCGACTTCAGACCAGTGAAAAGTGAAGTACCACAGGGTTCATTCTTGGGTCCTCTCCTGTTTGGTATCTACTTCTCTGAAGTACAGGCTAACACAGAAGGTCTTTGGCTAACGAAGTTCGCAGATGACTGCAAACTAGGAGCCATAATCAAAACTCCTAACGATGTGGACATCCTACAAAAGGGCCTCACTGAGACTGACGCCTGGTGTCAAAGCCATGGCCTCAAGCTCAATGCCAAAAAGTGCACTGTCATCCCCTTTGGTAAAAACTCTGTACCCATGAACTACAACATAGGCGGTAGTATACTTAACACAGAAAGTGCAATAAGAGACCTTGGGACACAGGTGGACAGTAGTCTCTCCTTTGATAATCACATTGCCACAGTAGTCAGGAAATCCTTCTACGTGGCACACCTCATCACAAAAGGTTTCTCATCCAGAAAAAAATGAGGTCATTGTTCCCCTCTACTCATCACTCATTAGACCCATTATAGAGTACAATGCCCCTTTTGGTATGTACCTCACAAGACATCTACAACAACTGGAAAGGCCGCAGAAATACCTCAAAAAGAAGATTAGTGGCCTCAAGCAGATGCCCTACGCAGACCATCTCAAAAAACTCCAGATTTACTCCGTCGCATATCGCCTACTCAGAGGTGATCTCTGCCTAACTTACAAAGCTATGTCAAACCCAGAGCTGTTGGACATGCTCCACTTAAAGAAATCCCAATCCCTCCGAGCCACACGCTCTAGGGACCTAAACCTTGTCACCACAATAAACAGAACATGCCGGAGGGATAGATTCCTGTCCCAGAGACTTCCCATACTCTGGCATAAACTACCTATCTATATCAAACAAAGCTCCTCATTAGCACTCTAAGACAAATCTTGACGATTGGATGGGAAATAGGAAATTCACCCCGGGGATCACCTCTGTGGCTCTGCTCGACAGTGGCACAGGAAAATAATTTTCTTGGGTGGCAAAAGCCAGGATACCTTTTTGGCTGGGCTTGTATAGGCCCCAGGGCCGATAGCCTAGTACCTACCTATGAACTTAATTAAAACAGGATCTTCAGAAGGCAAAGAAATGTGGGGAGAAGTTACTCAAGAGATTATAACTAAGATAAGACTATGGAAATTAGAAGTTATGTACCTACCATAACGTTCCATGTGAGTTGTCTCTCGCCTTCTTTCTTGCTGGATGGGTTCGAGCCGATCCTCGGCTCCGACTCGGCACTTGCTAAGCTCGAGAGTCACTTTTACCAGCTCGAGGCAGCCCCATATCCCATGATGCAAGGCGGCAATTACCCAGATCTCGTTTGGTATCTAGAGGAAAACTGCCTACCACAAAAACTTTCCACTAAGGAAAGAGGAACAACTAGCCTAAGGCTATAAAGCAGGAGTGTCCAACCCGCGGCCCGCATGCGGCCCTCAGAGCTCTTCCATGCAGCCCGCGACCCTTAAATTTAAATTTAATTGTAATGTAACTTTTTTTCCGTATGTTTACACGTCCGCGTACTTTTGCTGTTCTGCGCATGCGCCAACTTTCTTTTTTTTTCGTTTTTTTCATACCAGCGTCTTTTCGCTGGTATGCGCATGCGCGAAAACACCGTTCGGGCGTTTTTTACATTAATGGATTAAGAAAAGCTGAAGCGAGATCGTGGAGAGAGGATTTATTATTTCGTTGTGTACACACCGACTACACTACAACATAGTAAGGTAAGTATTTTGACACTGTGTCTGCTCCCTAATGTATAATAAATTGACTGAGAGCCTCTTGTGTGCAACCCACACATGTGTAAAAAATATAAAAAAAAGTCTGTGCTGCACTTGGGAATTATTTCCTGTCAGCAGTTTCAGCAATTTTTTGTATTGAGGAAATGATGCGTGGTACAGAGTTAAAACATCATGCAAAACAAAACCTGCAGCTAATAACGTTTCATACTGCAGTCTGTAAGAATGAATATCTGGTCAAAATGCTGTGGTGTCAGACAGAGGCCCAACCTTTGTACCTTATACTCGAGGCTATGAGTCTGGGCAACTTGCTTCATTTCCTTTGGAAAGTAGCTCAGGTTGATACAAGCTCTGCTGACTACACATACAGCTTTACAGAGAAGTTGTTGTATAACGTTGCATTGCAAATTGCGAGTGGACTAGATTACTTGACTGGAGTACAGAAGTTAATCCATGGCTATGTGGCAACGCAGAGCGTCATGATCCATGAAGATATGAGAGTGAAGCTTTGTAACTTGGGAATAGCATTTGATGTATATCGAACAGGAAGCCTTTCTTCTTTCTAGTATTAGCTGGTATAAAAACATCGGAAATTGTGCAGTACAGGTTTTGCTGCATTGTTGCTCATAAAATGGTAATGGATGAGTAGTTTAACAGAGCTCAAAAAGGGATGCAGTACTTTTGGAAAAATATAGTTAAATGCAGTTATCCCCTATTAGTAATGCTTATTCTTGGGTTCTTGCAGGTTGCTCAAACAAGAGCAGGCTGCATAATTTCATAAAGCTGTGAAATATTGATATGTCTAGCATTTTTATCTTAAGAGATGGTACATTTAGCTCTTTGCTCTATTTTTAATAGGTTTGTTTTGATGCATCATTTTCATTTTGGTTTGGTTACAGAATAGTATGACTATGCTGTAGATTTGCAAGTCAGTAAAAAATAGTAATTCAGACTGATAGCTAATGACATTTGATAATTTGCATTTCTAGCCTGATTTTGGTATATTACCATTTTAATTTTCTTTGGCTTCTTTTTCTGTGACCTGTGCTTGCTGCTTATTAGGGCATTATAGTAAAAATAGAATATATCATATATGTAGATAACTGATGCCATATATGTAAATTAACTGATAAAGGTACAACTGATGCTGTTTCCAAAGTCATTAACCTAACACTTGTGTTAACCTGTGAATAAAGATTCTCTTTTCATACAACGCCCAGCAGCATTTTTTGAATATTTTATCTTCATTTGTGGAGCTTTATGGAGTTATCTAACATCGTGGAATATGTGCCATTAGGATTCAGTGCTTGATATATGGTGTGTATTAAAAGTAACCAGTTTATCTGTGTATTAAATTAGCATTACTACAGTGTTACCACAATGGCTTTGCATAAATGTTTCACAAGGGACCGAAGGCTGAGCCTTGGAAAAACTTTTTGTTAACACATTTAAGTTGGGATACAATTGTTATTCATGCTAATGGGTGGGTTCTGTTCCCTAGAGTGTTATAGTAACAGCCATGGACAGATTGCTTAAATAAGAAGCTAGAACAGGGAAAACATGCTGCGCTTTTTAGTTTGCACATCAGTGTTGTTAGAAATGAACACTTTCTGTATGGGTGCTTGGAAACCAGCAAAATCACAGGTATGATCTCATACAAATTGAAAGGTTTGTACCTGTTAATTTTTTTTTACAAATAAACTAAGATGTTAGATTTAACTTTTTTTTAAATAATTAGAATGAGATATTGAATTTTAGGGCAAATATTATGCATTTATTAATTTATTTATTGTTCAAATTCACCTACAATACAGCCACATTAGTCCGCATAAACCTGAGATCTCTTGCCCTTTTTTTTTTTTTTTTTGCTCTTCAATTAATGTGAGACCTTTTTTTTTGGTCCTCACTTGCTGTTTGCCCCCAGACCATTTCTGTTGACTCAATGCGGCCCTTGCAACTGAAAAGGTTGGACACCCCTGCTATAAAGGAAAACCAGGTAATCATGGCCAACTACTGGTGTCCAAGGAAGAAAAATCTTCCAGAGAAAAAGGAGATCAAGGTCTGTCCAGGCAAGGGGGACAGGAGGGAGGGACGCAAGAAAGAAGGCGAGAGAAGACAACTAACATGGAACGTTATGGTAAGTACATAACTTCTAAATGTTAAGTTGTCAATCTCGCCTTCATTCTTGCTGGATGGGACCGCGTCCCTAGCACCTCTATCCTGGGTGGCTCAATGGAACAGACTCTTGAGAACTGTGGAACCAAAGCTTGCCCTATCCCTGGAGGCCAAATCCAATTTGTAATGAGAAACAAAGGTATGAGGAGTGGCCCAAGTGGCTGCCGCACAAATAGTATCTAAGGGCAGCCTAGCCTGAAAAGCTGTAGAAGTGGCTAGGCCTCTTGTGGAATGTGCTTTAGGTTTTGAGCTGAGTTGTTTGCCCCTAAGTTGATAAATGTCAGAAATGGAAAAAATACAGGAAGATCAATGGATTGGTTTAAATTTGTCTTAGAAGCAACCTTGGGCAAGAAGGATGGATTGGTTCTCAAGGATATCCTGTCCTTGTGGAAGACCAAATAAGGGGGACGAACAGATACGGCATGAAGTTCCGACACTCTTCTAGCCGAGGTAATGGCAACAAGAAAGAGTGTCTTCCAAGAAAGAAACTTCAATGAACATGAAGCAGCCGGTTCGAAAGGGGGAAGTATCAAGGATGCCAGCACTAAATTTAGGTCCCACTGTGGTGGAGGATCCCTAACAGGGGGCTTTAGGAGGAACACTCCTTTAAGAAAAGCTTTACAAAGCTTGTGGGACATAATATTGTGGTCTGCAAACCCGACATGAAAGTTGGAAATTGCAGCCAACTGAACTTTGACTGTAGAAGAGGAAGAACCAGAGTGAAAAATTTCCGCTAGAAAATCCAAGACTGACTGAACCGGGGCAGTAAAGGGGTCTATGTTTTTATCTTTCGCCCAGAGGGAGAAGTGTTTCCACTTACTAGAGTAAATCCTCCTGGTAGAGGACTTAAGAGAAGCTACTATGATGTCTCTAACAGGGTTAGAGATCATAGGAAGCCTGGCTAAGGAAGGAAGTGGAGCAACCAAGCTGTGAGGTTGAGGGAAGGAACGGACCGGTGCAGTTGACCCGACTGATGGGTCAGAAGATCTGGCACTGGGTCCAGATGCCAAGGCTGTGCCAAGAGATGGCGATGAAGGAACGGGAACCAAATTTGTCGAGGCCAATAAGGGGCAATGAGAATCATTTTGGCTCTCAAAACGGAAGCTTTCTGGAGTACCTGTGGAATTAATGGAAAGGGGGGAAAAGCATAAAGGAGTCCCTGGGGCCAATCTTGGGTAAGAGCGTCTCTGGGGGGATGGCCCGGAAGTGGGAAGAGAGAAAAGAAGTCTGGGCATTTGCTGTTTTGATGAGTAGCAAAAAGATCGCAGCATGGGTGGCCCCACCTCTGAAAAATCTCTTCCACTCTGGATTGCTTGAGAGACCACTCATGAGGCATGAGAACAGCTCTGCTCAATCTGTCCGCTATTATGTTGGTTTTCCAGACTTCTTTTCTCTCTTCCCACTTCCGGGCCATCCCCCCAGAGACGCTCTTACCCAAGATTGGCCCCAGGGACTCCTTTATGCTTTTCCCCCCTTTCCATTAATTCCACAGGTGCTACCAGAAACCGATGAGAGGAGATCGCCCATTGCCAAAGTCTGAGAGCCTCTCGACACAAGGGATAGGACTTGGTTCCGCCCTGCTTGTTGATGTACCACACCACGGACATGTTGTCCGTGTGAACTGCAATAGTTCCTAGGGGAAGAAAGTCGCTGAGGGCTTGCAACGTTAAAAGCACTGCTCTCATCTCTAGGACATTTATATGCAGATGGTATTCGAACGACTGCCACGTGCCATGAACCATCCTGCCCTGATAATGTCCCCCCCACCTGATCAGGGAGGCATCCGAAGTGACCATGGCTACCGGGGCCGGGGGAACAAATGGTCTGCCCTGATGGACTAGAGGAGAGGAAATCCACCAGGATAGATGGTTCTTGCAGGTCTGTGTCACTAGGATCTTGTGATGCATGGGAAGCTGCTGGAAGGACCATTGTGTGAACAACATCCATTGTAGAAGACGCATGTAAAAACGGGCCAGAGGTAGAAGTGTGATGGCAGCTGCCATGAGGCCCAACACTTTCAAAACCAGCCTGGCTTGTACCTGCTTGCTGGCCAGGATGATCCGAACGTGGTTTTGGATGTCTAGGATTCTCTGACTTGTTAGATTTGCTGACATTCGAGTAGTGTCTAGATTTGCGCCTATAAAGGTAATAGATTGGCAGGGCGATAAGGAGGACTTTTCGAAGTTTACCGAAATTCCCAATTGACTGCAGAGGCATAGGGTGTAGTCTCTGGCTCGGATGAGTTGATGCCTGGTGGTGGCTGAGAGGAGCCAGTCGTCGAGATACGGAAACACCTGGAATCCTAGACGTCTCAGGTGAACCGTGACCACTGCCATGCATTTGGTGAACACTCTGGGGGCTGTAGTGAGACCAAAGAGCAGGGCTCTGAATTGAAAATGACTGGTCCCCAGCCGAAAGCGGAGAAACCTTCTAGAGCGTCTGTGAATTTTTATGTGATAGTATGCATCCTGAAGGTCTATAGAGCACATCCAGTTGTCTTTGCCCAGAAAGGGCAAAATCGATTGAAGAGTGACCATCCGAAATCTCGTCTTTTTGACAGACTTGTTCAGTCTGCTGAGGTCTAATATTGGTCTCCAGTCTCCCGTCTTTTTGGGGACCAAAAAGAACCTTGAGTAGATTCCGGACTCTAAATGATCTTTTGGTACTGGCTGGATAGCTCTTTTGCTTAGAAGCTTTGACACCTCTAATCTTGCAACTTCCCTTAGACTGGGTGGTACGTCTGGAAGGGAACCTTTTTGAGGGAAGGG
Source organism: Protopterus annectens (assembly GCF_019279795.1). Lineage (NCBI taxonomy): Eukaryota > Metazoa > Chordata > Ceratodontiformes > Protopteridae > Protopterus > Protopterus annectens. The sequence goes on from NC_056745.1 coordinate 527,954,550, forward strand.
GCTTTCCTCGAAAGGAATCTTGTAACCCTCGGATATGATCGACTGTACCCACTTGTCTTGAGAGAGGGAAAGCCAGGCTTCTGGGTACAGCGACAATCTTCCCCCGACTGCCTCCAAGGGTGGGCAGTCGGGCAACACCTCAGGGATGCTGGAAGGGCTTGTCAGAGAGAAGCTCTCTGGAGCCCTGGTTCTGCGGACCCCCCCTGCCCCTAGGGCGGCGTCTGTTATTATTACCCCCTCTGCCTCTGGGGGTAAACTGACCACGTGCGTCAGGCGTGACTCCTTGTGATTTCCGGAACCACATTTTCCCTCCCTTCTGACCTTTGGGGTAAGGCCTAGAAGGAGTGGAGAAACGGACTCCTACGGCAGAAAGAGTCTTACCATCTAGCTCACACCTGGTCAGTGTGTCCTTCACCTGAGGACCAAACAAAGTTGACCCATCAAAGGGAGAGTTTGTGAAGGACGCCTTAAAGGGGTCTGCAAAATTACAGAGCCGCATCCAGGACTGACGTCTAAGAGCCACTCCTGTGCCCGCAGCTCTGCTTGCCCCATCGGCTGCATAAGAAATGAGCCGCATGGAGGAGTTGGTTATGGAGTTAAGGATTCCCAGCTGAGAAGCAATCTTTTCCCGAGCCCCTACTGTTGTACTACTTCACCTAATTCTTTAAGGATGTCCCTTTGAAGTCTGGTGAAGTGACATAAATAATTCAGCGAACGCATAGCAAAGGTCGCTGAGGAGAACATCTGCTTACCATACCTGTCCATAGTCCTGGACTCTTTATTAGGAGGATGGACTGGTACGGAAGGATCTGCAAGTTCCTTCTTAGTGGCGGCCGCCACCACCATGGCATCAACTGGGACACCTTTTGTAAGAAACTGCTTTTCTGCGGGGGCCGTAATAAATTTTGAAGGTCTCCTAGGGACTGGTTCCACCGAATCAGGAGATGCCCACGCCTTTCGAGCTATGACCTCCATAAGAGGGCGAAAAGGCAGAGACACCCAAGAGGTGGAGGGTCGAGATCCAAAACCTCCAGGTATACCGATTCATCCTCGGAGGGGTTAATGGAGGGCCAGTTTCCCCTCTGTTTCAGGAGCTCAAGGATGTCTGAAAAGGCGACATCCTCAGAGGGGGATCTTGGGGGTCCCTCCGACTCATCTAAATCGGTATCTGAGGTTGTAGACTCAGGGGGGTCTAAGTGCTTCCTCTTGCATGTCCTCTTACATGGGGGTTCCCCTGAAGGATCAGGAGAAACCTCGGAAGAGGAAGTTCTTCCCAATGGGGAGACCTGGGGTGATGGATCTCTGGGTCCGGGAGCAAGAGAACGGGAAGAGGCATCTACAGGCACCGTAGAGGGAGGAGCTAAAGGAACTGACTGCTGGCTAAGCTCAGGGGCTAGCACACTCCTCATCACCTCGAAGGCTCCCCTCCCAGGGAGAACCGAGAGATCCCGCTCCAAAGAAACAGGGATCCCTGGTCCCACCGAAAAGGAAGGCTCCGAAGCAGATGTCGGGGCAGAGCTCACCAAGGCCGAAGCCCCGAGAGGGAGAATGGGGTCAGACAAGGGTCCGATGCCACTCGCCCCCTCGGAGCCAACCAGGGAAGCCCGACGCCCAGATCCCTCCAAGGAAGGTCTCACGGAGGAGATAGGAGTTGAGGACGACAGAGCCGAAAGGGGTGGTATCGGCTCCGATGCAGCAACAGTCATGGTACCAATATTCTCCGGCTCCGAGCTCTGAAGGAGAGTCGAAGGAGCAATTTCAGGGGGATGTATGATAGCTGACGTCTGATGAGACGGGCTATGGAGCATCTGGGCTAGTGCCTGTGACTTCAATAGCCTACTTACCACTCTCTCTAAATCGTGGTCTGAAAGCCTGGAAGACCTCGATGATTGGCTCCGATGGCTCCGCTCCGAGAGCAAGGGAGATGCTGCAGCTGAGTGAATAGATTCCAAAGAAGGAGATCTAGACCTCTTATTGGATGGAGCCATTGGAGCTGAGGAACGCTCGGCTCCAGACAGAGCCGAAAACTTGTCGGCTCCAAGAGGAGACAAAGATATCTTGGTTCCAGCCGGAGCCGAGACATGCTTCGACACTGGGGTGTCGGCTCCAGTCGGAGCAGACACTGGTGCCAAATCCAACGTACCGGTGCCGATGACGGTTGGCGCTGACACAGTGGCTTCCAACAAGGAAGTATCGGCTCCGGACGGAGCCGATGTCGACTCCGGCAGAGTCTGAACCAAGACCACAGACTTGGACACCAAAGCCTGGGTCTTGGAAGGTTTAGAGGGCTTCCCGGAGCTGACTTTAGCCGGGGAGCTCTCTGGTTTAAGTAGACCCCTAAGGATCAACTTATTCCTACGTTCCTGCAGGACTTTCTGGCTGAAAGAATGACAAATAGCACAGAAGTCCTGCAGGTGTAGGGGTCCCAGGCAATAAATACAAGTGTGGCCGTCTGTCAGAGACATTTTCTGACAGCACGAATCACACTTCTTGAAACCTGAGACCCTAGTATCCTTGGACATATCTAGGTGCTTAATCACTAACACACACCCAATCAGTCCAACCAATACACTAACAACGAGAATGAATTATCAATAACTAATAAATTAGTTAAGTAGAGTGATAAAACACACACACACACACACACTCACTGAGGGAATCCTGACAGGAACTGTGAGGGTGGGAAAGGCCAAAGGCCCGAAAATAACTATACTAGAAGAACTAGGACAAAAGGGGTATGGAGCTAAGTGAAAAATACACCGAATATAGAATGAATATTAACAATTAGGGTTTGGGCTCTTAAAAACCTGACAAAAGCTAGAAAAAATATCACTTACCAGGAGCTGGTAAAAAAGATGACCTCATTAGCGAAGCGGCAAACGAGATCTGGGTAATTGCCGCCTTGCATCATGGGATATGGGGCTGCCTCGAGCTGATAAAAGTGACTCTCGAGCTTAGCAAGTGCCGAGTCGGAGCCGAGGATCGGCTCTGAACACATCCAGCAAGAGTGAAGGCGAGATTGACAACTTAACATCTGTTATTTATAACCCCCAATAAAAAGATAAACATTTGAGATGTTTTTGGTCCTACTGGTTCTTTATGCAGGTCAGGCTTACATATACCACCTGAGAGACCAGATATGGAAGAATATAAAAAGGGAACTTAAAGAGTGATTTAGGATAACTAAAGGAAAAATGTACAATGGGAAAATAATACTAAGGAACACGGTGGTTTGGGGCTCCCAGATATGGTGGCATATTATAAGGGCATATAACATAGATTAATGTACTTGATTCAGAACGGAGACTAAATGTCCAAATGGAAGCATGAGACATGCTTAGTGCCCAACAGGGTAACAACAGGATCCTAAATGGCCTTTAATATTATGTACAGCCTTATACATGTAAATGTATTAAGAAAGTCCAAAAGGAAGTTAGACCCTAAAAATACAGAATAACACCAATAATTTATGCTACATATAATAATAAGAAAGGCATGAGGGAATGCCATGAGCATTTGGAAAAGAAAGAATAAAGAACTGTGACTCTGGGAGCAGATGATAAAAGGAGATGAGTTACTAAAGTGGGATGAAGCCAGACACATGTTGGGTTATTGAATTCGGATCAACTTAGTCTAACATTAATACTGATGGAAGATATGCAGAGGTTAGAAAGCAACTTTGTTAAACCATAAATAGGATATTTTATAATTGAGGATACAACAGAAATGCAGTATGGAAAAGAGTAATAAGTAAAGCATACAAGGCAATGTTAGATTTGAGAAGATAATACAGTGCAAAGGTAAAAACAGCAAGGAGTAAATGACTTAATAAAGATGAGGACTGGAAAGAAATATGTCCTAATCTAAGATGTGCAACTAAATAGAGAAAATTTGAATTTTTGCACTGACATGTTTTCACAAATATTTATAAACTCCTATAAGTCTTGAAAAAATATTCCCACAGACAAGGGGGTCTATGATGGAGATGTACTGGTTCAGAAACATAAGGAGTTGCTTCAGTACAAACATGGCTTGAATAAAATACTAAGTCTTTTTTTTTAAATAAGAAACATCTTTATTAAATTATCACATATAACATAGGTACTCCTACATTTATACAAATGAAAATGAACCATAACCGCATAACTTTAGTTCCAAGCATTATACATTACAGCCATGTTGATATAACTGTAGTTGTAAACATTATACATCATGTATAATCTATCCAGTCATTTTAAGTCAAACATTACACAGCTCATGCAAATCCTGCTTTCTTTTAAATCTAGTTCATCCTCTGCATGCAATGTTCCCATAATTCCCATTTTTTCCTATATAAATTTGCTCCTATCCTTCTCTAAAAATCCCAATTCCAGTTGTTTTATCTATGTTACTATATTCACTACTTCTAGTAAAGTTGTTTTAGACTTTGATTTCCATTTTCTAGTAACTGCTTTCTTGACAGCCGCCATAATTAGACTCAATAAGGCCTTAGTATGTCTAGGCTAAACCAATTCTGTACTATTTCACAAAAAAAAAAAAAAAAAAATGGCAAAGGAACCAAGGTATTGGGAGCAAATAACTAGAGAGGAAAAGATAATAGAATGGGAGGACACCAAGAACTTATTTGGACTGCAGGCTAGAAATTACTAAAGGAAAGACCAGCACTGGTAGAGTTTTTAGTAGAATCAAGAACAGAAGTTGTCATTAAGAAAATAATTATTAGTAGAGCATATAAAATATTGCATGATAAATATAAGAATCAATCAGAGGAGGTTAGGAAAGATTGGAGAATGGAATTAGACAAGCAATTCACAAAGAAACAATGGAGTGGATATATATATGTCTCCCAGCTATGCAATAAACTCTGGTTGATAAAAATATGCCTGACCTGTGTATAGAACTACAGGGACCAAAAATGTTTTAACTGCTTGTATCTTGCGCTATGCATATCCATATAGAAGAACTTTCAACGTCTCAGTTTTTGTATTATCTTTTGTTTAGTCTTTCCACATGTCCTTAGCTGCCACACCAGAATCCTTTTTAATCCATACTCCTAAGTACTTCATTTTATCATGCCCACATAGATATGGATATTGCTGAACCAACTCGTGTGGGTACATAATTTACAAATATTGCCATTGTTTTAGCTTTATTAATTTTGTATCCCGAAAAGATCTGAAACTGCCTCAAAATGTTCCACAACATTGAAGAGAGGACACAGTTCATCATGATGGTCCAGTGGTTCCTTTCCTTGGGAAAGGAATTCGGCAGTTCATAGTTTCGTTTAAATGAAGTGTCTGTGGATGAAGATCAGGTAAGTTAGATTCGATGGACCGTACTTTCATTCACTGAAAGTAGATCCAGTGCAAACAACAAAGGTGAAAGAGGACACCCCTGGCTAGTTTCTCTGCTCAAACAGAAATTATCAGAGAGGAACCCGCACACTTAAGTTTTGACTCTGATCCCTCAAACAGCCTTCTAATCAAACTTATAATTTTATCAGGGAACACAAATGCTTCAATTGCCCTGCTCAAACTCCAGACTTACTCTGTCAAATGATTTAGCTGCATCAAGACCCACCAACAGATGTATTTTCTTACATTCGGCTACATCATCAGTGTTCTATTAATGTCGTCAAATGTTTGGCTCCTCTCCACAAAACCACACTGATCCATGTCTACCAATTTTGGCATCATCTTTGCTATTCTTTTAGCCATTACAGACAAACACTTTATAATCATAGTTTAGGACTGAAATGGGCCTGTATGAAACTGGCTCTGATAGAACTTTATACTCTTTAGGTATTATAGCCACCACCACTTTCTTCCAGGAGGTTGGTGCTTCTAATCCTCTTATAACACTGTTATAGAGAGCTTTCCAGAATTTTGTCAATTGTTTCCCTCCTAGCTTCCAAACTTCCACAGGAATACCATCTGTTCCTGGGGACTTTCCTGTGCATTGGTTATACATCACCATTTTTATCTCATCTCCTTCTATCCCATTAGTAATCGGGCCTCATCTACCTATAACCTTGGCATATTTAATTCTTTCAAAAACCTTTACATTTGTACCTTTTCGTTATCTTCATACTTCTCTGGTTTATAGAGAGTTTCATACAGTTTCCAAAATATTTCTAGTGCCTCTGTAGGATCTCTTGTTATCTTTCCTTGTTATAGACTCCCTAAGCTTGGTGACAACCCTTTCTACTTTCCTGTTGCCTGAGTCATTGAGCTAAAAGTTTTTGTGCTCTAGCATTATTATCAAAAAAAGTTGCTTAACAGCAATCATTCTAAATTCATGCATATTATCAAGGCAATCCTTTATTTCCTGCTTAGCACTCTGCAACTGCTCCTCTTCTCACACTGTGAGATTCCTCCTATTCTGCAATGCATTAACATTTGTCAGTCCCTCTAAATAATTCTTGTTGCTTCTTAACCATCTCTCTCTTTCATTTCCACCCTCTTTTTAAACTCCAACTCAATTTTATCTGACTCCCTAACTATATTTTCAGAAGAAATTTCTGTCTTCTCTAATAACTCCTGAATAATTTCCACTGCCCATTTCCTAAATTCCTTTCTTTTCAAAAGATAAGTGGGAAATCACCAGTGTCCCATTTTTATTTCATTATCCTGCATTTTTATTTTAGTTGTTATTGGCACGTGATCTGAAATAGTTATTGGATGCGTATCAAAACTTTCAATTAAATGCACACGTTCCTGTGAAATATAAGTTCCGTCTAGAGCCTAGCCCAATTTTTGTATCTTGGGGAATAATATGTAAATTCACTCCAAACTCCTACTACTGAATGCACATCTTCCATGCCAAATACATTCAGAAATGTCTTCAAAAATCAACCCTCCTTTGTCAGACTTTCCCTTCTGGGCCAGCAGACACATCTTCCCTGCTGAAAATCAAATTCTAGTCCCCACCTATAGGCAATTTCCCTGCTGAAAACTGATTATTTCTTCCAGAATTTTCTTAATCTCCATTATAGCAGTTTTAGATGGACTATAGATACATGCCAATAGCCCCTTAGTAATACATATCTACCATTATCTTTTTTTATCTTATTCTATCACTATTGGAGCTCCTCTTGCAATTAAAATAAGTACTCTTCTTTTCCTTTATCCCACGTGTTCTTCTAAATAACTGTCCTGAAAACCTTTCATCAAATTCACGTTTAGTTCTTTCCAAACACGTCTCCTGTAGCACAGCTATTTGCACTCTACATTTTTTAATATAGCTCACTACTCTTTCTTTTTTGTATATATCTGTGAGAACATTAACATTAAAGATAATATTGAAAGGCTCATTATGTTAAAAAGTTATTATTCCCACCTTTTATTTGTAACAGTTTTTTTAAGTATCTAGTTCCAGCTTTTGTGTTACATGCACATACTAATGCTTGACAGGTTGTCATATCCATTTGAGCCTAAGTCACATCTTACAAAACTTTTTGTTTTATTGAAAGCCCTCAAACAAACAAAAAATATATACCCCCATACACTCCAAAAAACTATTAATATTAGCACAAAAAAATGATGTACATCTTTAAACACTGAAGCTTTTCCTTCCTAATAGGAACAACTGTCCAAAACTGACAGCCACACTCACAGTCTTGGGTTAATCTAAAATGAAGGTTATCCATTTTAAGATGCATGGTACAACCTGTGCTTCTACTAAATGTTGTTTGAGTTTGTCTTATCTTTAAAACACTTGAATGCTTTCAGAAAACATTATCTCCTAGCCACGGAAAGAAAGCCATTAAATGAATGAAGTATTCTGTTTTCATTGTTTTTTATCAGATTGTCTCCATGGAGCCAAGAGGACCAGATACAGGGTTGCTTCTACAAGTATTTATTTATTTGCTAGAGAAGAGATTTATTATATTCAATGTTATTTTTTTTACTTGCTTTCTCTTAAAACTTCTTACTAGATCATGTAACCTTAACAAGAGCCTTAATCCAGTCATTTCCCTATGTAAGAATGAGAAAAAGCACACCATTTTTTTTTGTATTGTAGTCTTCAGACTTTTCTTTTTTTTTAACACTGCAGTGCCTACATTTCTTAAAACTGAACAAGGAAAAAGAGAAAAGAAGGGAAAAAACGGGCTGTTAAGAACAAAAGTTTTTTTTTACTTACAATTAACTCTTTCCTTCCTGTCTTAAGTGTTCCTCCAAACATTAATGACATGAATTAGGGCATATGCTTTAGAGTCCCCAAAGTAAAAAAGTCCAATATTTCCAGGTTTTCTTGTTCTGTCATGTTTCATAAATAGAATTAATGCTTTATATTCCCATGTGTATTTGTCAATTTCCTAGTTGCTGGTTTTATTCCTGTTTATCTCCATCTCCCAAATCCAGTATCTGCTTACTTTCCAAGATAGTCTCAGTTCTTCTAGTCAACCTTTGTGCTTTTTTCTGTCTCTCAAGCATTTTCTGTTGAAACACTGGAAAATGTTTCTCTGGCACAGTTTTTCTGTGGTCCTTATTACTAGAAGAACAAGAAGCAGAATCTCCTCTTGTTTCACAGCTCACTTTCCTCCTTAGCATGTTCTGCATCAAAAAATGATTTTGTCACTCCAGTAAAGAATATTATGAAGAAGGTTGGATACAGCATTTTTTAATCTCATGCCTGCTTCTTGACATTTCCTGATTAGCATAATAAATTTACTCCTCCTCTGCCTGGTGTACAGTGAGTAATCCTTTTTCACACACACACACACACACACACACACACACACACACACACACACACACACACACAATTACTGTCTCCCAGTTGTAATGTTGTCCTTCTACCACAGTTTTGTCAGAATCAACTCCTTCTGCTAGGATTGCATCTTTACTATTAAAGGTCTAGGTTACTTTCTGATGGCCCGGTTTGGAGCATACACACAATGTGCCCTTTCAATTAACAACTCCTGCTGTGGAATACCAGTCTAACTGCTTATTTGTACTTTCATAAAACTAGTATAGTCTTTTCTTTCCAGCTTCTCTGGTAAAGCAGAAAATCTCAGGGTCATACCTCTCAACTGTCCAGATTTTTGCAGACTATCCAGATTTTTGTCTAATATTTATGATCTTTGCCTTGTAAAGTTTTCTTGAAAATCACTGGCATGTCATTGTGGACTGAAGTCAGAAAATAATGACAGAAATTTGAGTTTCAAACTTCATATTCTTCTGAAAATTCATGCTAATGTAAAACCTGTTATTCTGCCAATGTTCTCAGTTAGTTAAGAGCAATATCAAAAATCTGTCCCTATTTTTGGGGCTTTCTCTCCCCCCGTAATTTATGGCTTTGTCTAGATTTCTTGCTCTTAGAGATTGAGAGGTATGCTCATGATTTCCCTGTGTGCTTTGTCCTCTAATTCTATTATTTTTTGAAATATCTCTTTTTGAGCAGTCTCATATTCAGCCAACTATTTTGACATTTGATTGTTGTAGTTTTATCACCTCATCTGAATATTTGTTTAAAGCTTTTTCCATTTTATCTAGCCTTTTGTTTCTTGGGTTGATATACCTCATCAGTGTTTTGTTTATTTTAATCACCTCAGAGTATGTTTGACTTATTTTTTACTTTAGGATACTAGAAGTCATGTCTTGCAACAAAGCTGAAGATTGCACTGCTTTTTGCTGAACCGCTGCAGAATTCTTCCCAGTCATTGTTTTTTACTCAACTTTTGTGGTTGACTTTCTCTCAGGTTCTCTGAATTTCTTTTCTGCTGGCATCCAGGCAGTGCACTTACTAGCCAGTTACTGAAATTTACCCCCCCCCCCCAAAAAAAAATGAGTTCACTGGCTATTTCTTCTGAGTTTGTATTTTCACACTGGGAGAGCTGAAATTAAGTTGTTACTCAATGTGCAGCCATCTTGGATGTCTGAATAATATACAAAATCTTATACTTAGACAAGAATTTAACTGCAATTTAGTGCTGTACTACAGAAGTAAAACTGTTGCTATCTTTAGTATGAATAGTGGCTAAGATAGTTATTACTAGAAAATTTAAAATCAAAGAGAAACAGTCAATAAGAGTGGCACAAAATGAGTGCAGACTCACATATGTTGAGACTCAAATGGAACTACGAACAATTAGAGATCAGAAACATAACTTTATAGTAAGAAAATGGGCTGTATAGGAAATTAAGTATGAATAGGATGCTGACATGGAATAAAGTATGTGAGAGCTATATTTATTTAATAAAGTAGAATGCAGTACAAGGAGAGATAATACTGGTCTTGTTGCTAAGATGTGTAGAACAGTGTAAATAAAATAATATGGTCACTAATTCCTGGTCTCAAATTAGGTTGTAAACAGCTAATATAACAATAACCAACGATTGGGTGTGGTATATTGAAGATTTACTCACAGATGGTATGGTTTAATCATGAGGGTGGAGCCAGACTGATTAAACCATGGATAAATATTCAATATATCATACCCAGGAGTTGGTTATTGCTATTATACAATGACATTATTTATTATATAGCCACAACAGAAGTGGTAAGGGAGACAGCTAGAAAGGTGCTTCGTGTGACACCTGGACAGAGGAATGAGGACAAGGAGACCTGGTGGTGGAATGAGGAAGTACAGGAGAGTATACAGAGGAAGAGGCTGGCAAAGAAGTGGGATTGTCAGACAGATGAACAGTAGACAGGAGTACAAAGAGATGAGGCATATGGTGAAGAGACAGGTGGCGAAGGCTAAAGATAAGGCGTATGGTAGGTTGCATGAAAGGTTGGACACTAAGGAGGGAGAAAAGGACCTGTACTGATTGACTAGACAGAAGGGCCAAGCTGGAAAGATGTGCAGCAGGTTAGGATGATAAAGGATAATGAGGGAAACATACTCAGAAGTGAGGAGAATGTGTTCAGTGGAAGGAAAGAGTACTCTGAGGAAAGAGTACTCTGTTAAAGAGAGATAAGGTTGGATGTAAAAAAGGAGGTGGAGTAGCAATTCTCTTTAAAAATACACTAAGTCTCCAACCTCTGCAAGCCACACTCCTTGTCCTTTAAATTTCTAGTCTCCCATCAGGACACAAGTGCTCTTCAGCAATTACTTTCTGCTTGTTGAGCACACTCAAGCAAATCTGCAGTCTGTGGCTACCACTCTACCCATACAGTATAAGAAGGAATCAGTACTGCAAACTAAACAAGGATATACATTTTGAGCCTCAAGAGCAGGAGCACACTCAAGCAAATCTGCAGTTTGCGGCTACCACTCCACCCATACAGTATAAGAAGGAATCAGAACTGCAAACTAAACAAGGATATACATTTTGAGCCTCAAGAGCAGGGTCAGTCCACCCAGGCATTCTACTTGTATGTTTTATGAGAGTGAAGATATTACATTAGCAGTATTTCTTAGTAGTTCTCAGCATGCTAATAAAAATGACTGTTGTAGCTTTGTGTCCTCCCCCGACCCCCAGCTAGTACAGTAATCCTAACTGTCCAATAGACAGTATACATTTAATTCAGATCCCTGTGACTAAATTAACCATCAAGCACCCCTCTCAATGCTTTCTGCCTTAGTTTGTATCACTTGGAGGCCCACCTGTTTATTTGCATCTCTATACATTCCCCTTCATGGCTAGTGTATCTCCCTACTCTAATCTGTGCACAAACTGGTTACTAATCAGCAAGTCAATGTGAAGACACACTCCCAACCTTAATAAACTTTGCTGTCTCTTCTCTCCTTCACTTTACAGGTAGTTTGAATTATTATTTACCCCCTCTGAGGACTCCACTGATTGCCTCACTGGTTTCTTTGCATTCTACCTGGTTTACACCCCTTGTGCTATCTCCCTCCCCCAATACTAAGTCTATATTAGAATCCTGCTGAGCATGGAGCCATCTTTAAATTTCTAGTCTCCCACCAGGACACAAGTGCTCTTCAGCAATTACATTCTGCTTGCTGGTAAGCCATTAGACCTCAGGAAAGTGTTCAGATTTGTAAAGTAATACTTACTTTTTTCTCTTGTCTTGGTGGGCTCTGCCCCGCTTCGTTCACCCTCGCTAACGCTCGGGCTCTCACCACTCCTCTGCCCTGCCCCCTATTCCCTCCTGCCCCCACTACCTCTACATTTATAGTAATCACAGCCACACCCACAGCTCACCCTCACATCACCTCCACCAATCACAGCTCCTCAAGTCATAACACATTATACCACACCAACTTGCTCCACACAAAATACTCCCATTCACTCTCATTCCCACTAGGCATTTTTTACATCACCCACACTACTTCTCCATCCACATCTAGTGCAACCCTATAATTCCTATTCAAACCCCCCACCTAGAACCAACTTAAACTTTATAACCATGACTATCACACGACTAACCCTAGTCTGTCTTCTCATAATTCTTACAACACCACAAGTTATCACTCTAGCAATATCCCTAAATTTAGTAGCACAACACTACATTATGCACTCTCATATACAGACACCACACATTATAATAATATCTGCCCACAATTGTTCAAGAACTACATAATGGACCAATTCAGAACTAAACACATATGCTCTCATTCCTACTCCAAAAAACACAATACTTTCACACACTCCTCACCAAACTCCAACATCTGTATCACCATTTTAACACCAGGCTCACCATAAGTGGGGATATCCACCCCAACCCAGGCCCAAATCCATCCTGTCCAACACAAACTGCTCCAACACAAATGTCAGAACATAACACCCCCACTATCTTCACCCCTGGGCAAATCAACAACAACAGCAAAACCAACCATCTTTTAATGCTAAATATTAATATTAGAAGTATCAAAAATAAAATACCTGAACTCCAGGCCACAATAGTACACTACTCCCCATACATAGTTGCTTTAACAGAAACCTGGCTAAATAAAAACATAGCTAACTCAGAAGTTCTCCCTACTGGCTACAATATCATTAGACAAGACAGACCACTTCATAAAGTGGGTGGAACTGCCTTACTGTACAAGTCCAACTTAACTGCAATTCAATTACCAAACTCCTACCCCTCCCCCAATAATTGGGACATACTTATCTCACAACTTCAACTTCACCCTAAAAAGGTAATCACCGCAATTGTGATCTATATTCCACCTGGTAATACACCTGCTAGCCTTGAAGACTTCTTATCCTGGTGTTCTTCCACATACTCACAAGAAACCATTACTCTGGGGGACTTCAACCTAGATTGGTTCACCTGTATATCAGAACCACCAAGTAATCTAATAAATCTTCATGGCTACCAGCAGCTAGTCCAAATTCCAACTAGATGTGATAAAAAATCTAAAAGGGATTCCATCCTTGACTTGGTGCTAACTAACAACCCCACACTGTACCCTCACGCAGGCAGTCTCCCAGACACCTTAAGTGACCACAACATAATATACTTTATACGTAGTAGAACAAGCATATGCAAACCCACTAAATATATATCCTCTAGAAACGCAAAAAAATTCTCTGCTGAGGTCCTCAACATTTTACTCTGTATGTGACTGGACCCCCCCCCCCTAAAAACCCTCCCACTTGACCAGGCTGTAACATATTTCTACAACACCTAGACACCGTCGCTCCATTGCACAAAATCAAGGTTAGAACCTCTACAAACCCCTGGCTCAGTAAAGAAACCAAACAAATCCTCAAGTCCAGAGACACTGCCTGGCTTTACTATAAAAAAAAAACAAAGAAACAAAAAACCTAAGTACCAAGAACTGTGCAACCGTGCAAAAAAAATGCATTAGGCTGGACAAAAAATCCTACTACACAACATTACAAACTAAATACCAACACAACCCCCCAAAATTTTGGAAAAATGTAAACCAGCTACTAAAATCCACCCAAAAGGCTACCCCCAAACCAACCACCCCTGACACTAAAGTTCTCATCGAAACACAATTCAACTCCCACTTTGTGAGCTCAATTCTATCCTTAGTATTACAGGACAGTTCCTTCCTCACTATCCCCCCCAACACAAATAACACTAATACAAGCTTTACCCTCAAAACAGTTTCCACCACTTCAATCAAAAGCATGCTCTCCAAACTAAAAACCTCATCAACAGCAGCTGACCTACTCCCCAGCTATTTCTTGAAACTCATAGCAGATGCTATTGCTATCTCAGTCTCCACTCTCATAAACAGATCAATTGTTGAAAACTATGTGCCCAAGCTCTGGAAAACATCCTATGTTACACCCATACATAAAGGCGGGACCTCCACTGAACTTAATAACTACAGACCCATTGCTTTACTCTACCCCCTGGCCAAGATCCTAGAAAAATGCATCCATACCCAGATGCTAAAATATCTCCTAGACAGCAACATCCTGTCACCTACTCTGCATGGTTTCAGACCTGCCCATAATACCACTACAGCCCTCCTCTGCTTCACAGACACAGTAAACCGTCTCAAAAATGAAGGCCTACAGATGTCAACTCTTTTTTTGGATATGTCCAAAGCACTGGACACAGTCTCACACCAAATCCTGCTAAACAAACTAAACCAATATCACCTATCAAATTCCACTCTTACCTGGTTACAAAGCTACTTAACTGACAGGTACCAATCTGTGAAATGGGAAAATTCTCTTTCTCCTCAGCTGCCCATAACAATAGGAGTCCCACAGGGTTCTATCTTAGGACCACTACTATTCACAATTTTCACAAATGACCTCCATACCTCTACACAGCATGCATCTATCATTCAGTATGCAGATGACACTATCTTAATCTGTGCTGCACAAAACATTCCCACACTCCTGTAAACAACTCATCTAGCATTCTCTGACGTTGAAAACTACCTTACCAAAGCCCAACTTATCCTCAATCCAAAGAAAACTCAGCTTATGATTATAACCAGTTCTAACAAAAACACTGATAACAGACAATTCACTATCTACTCCACAAATGCTACTCCAGTCGCTCCAGTGGCACAGGCTAAGCTATTAGGAATAACCATAGACTCCCACCTAAAATTTGATAGTCATCTCAACTTAACTATTAAAAAAGTACATGCCAAACTGGGATCACTCTACCGTATCAAACCATTTCTTACCAACAACACAAGATCAGCCATTGCTCGCTCCCAACTTATATCCACCCTACTCTATGCATCTCCCATTCTGACTAATCTCAACAAAACTGAACTAAGCAAAATGGAAGCCTGCTATAACAGAATTGCCCACTTTGCTCCAAATTGCTCATATAGAACTCATCACTGTACTGCTTTGAGACAGCGCCACTGGCTTGAACTGCCAAACCTCCTAACCTACAATCAGCTCTGCCTCTGTCATTCGATCTATTACCTCCACAATAAGTGTCCTGCCCTCAAAAACCTAGTACAACATCACTCAGCCAAAAGGCCTCTTAGATCATCAAGCAGTTACCAACAGCTACAATAGCTTTGGAGATACACTACATAGTAGTTCAGTGGCTAAAAAATGGAACTCTGTCCCCACCAGCATTCAAAACACATCACCCAAGCCTCCTTTAAAGACCTCATTAGGCAACATCTCAAGCAAAGTTGGCAGTGCCATGATTGCTCCCCAGGCTAGTGAAAGTGGATAAGGTATACATACTAAATCTAGAGTGCCTGATAATAGTTTTCAATCTTACTCACAAAAACTGGCTAATCTACAATGTATGTACTCCACCTGTGTACTACTATGTATGTATTCTACCTATGTTCCAAATTTCAGCTGTACACCACAAATCTATTAATTACCTTTATTTTTAAATTAATATTATGTTGTTTGTTCTCTCCACTGTAACTACTGATGTGCCGCATACCACTGTAAAAACATGTCTTTAGTAATTTGTGTGCATACTGATCATGTCTAAATAACTAAATGTATCTGTAATTTTTCTTTGTGGAGCTTTTCTCCCCAGGCCTCTGCTGAAAAAGGGCCTTTTTGGCTCAGTCAGACACCCCTGGTTAACAAATCTATTTATTTATTTATTTTATTATTTATTTATTTTACAATTGTTGACCGGGGATAGTCCGACTGGATACATGTCCATTTTCAGCGGAGACCGGGGAGAAAAGCTCCAACATAGTCTCAATGACAGATAGTTACATATTAGAGTTTAAGATAGAAAAGAATAAAAAGCAAATTTACATATTACATACTACCACAAACTACCTTGCTCTAAGAAACACATCATATGACAGTTCATTATACGGATCTTTAAAAACATGCTAGTGAAATAATTAAGACAGATTATTGATTAGAGTTTGGCAACTATACAATGTACATGTTTTGGGTTACATATCCCCACCCTAGGTAGTCCTTTTGGGCCTGAGAAATTAGTATGGCCTTGGTTTAACGAAGAGGAGCTAGTCTGGGTTTGAGCATGGACAAAGCCAATGTGACTTAAAATGGAGTTTTTGACTCTTTTTGAACTGAGCTGGGTAAGTAATAAGCATGAGGTTGTTGGGGAGGGAGTTCCATATTTTTCCAATGGCATTGGCGAACAGAGCGTCACCGCCTAAGTTGTGGGATTTGAATGTTTGGACAAGGAGTCTGTTTGATGAGTGAAGGCAGCTTAGATTGGTGTAAGGAATTATTATATTTTTCAGTGCAGGGGTGAATGTAAAATAAAGTAAAATAAATAATAAATTCAAATAAATTCAAAAATGCCGAAACACTTCGTTCAGTTCTATCCATAAATAAAACAAAAAAATCAATATCCTCTGCTGCTATATCTCACCAGGAAACAACTCTTCCATAATTGAGGAAATCTTACAATGGTCTAGAGATAATCTCACACAAGGAACTATTCTGCTAGGCAACCTTAATACTGACTGGTTAGGCTGCGATTCCAACTGCCCCTCTAACCACATAAATCTCTATGGGTTCTCACAACTCATTGAAGAACCCTGCAGAATAGATAAAAAAAAAAATCACAGAAACCATCCATAATTGACTGGACGCTGGTCAAATGCTCCAAACAAAACTACCAGATAGTCTAAGCGACCACCTCCCCCCACATTCCTATTACACAAACACACTAGTTACTCAAGCCCATAGTTCATAGGCAAATCCAACAGGACCACAACTTAAAACCTCAGGATCTTAACTCAATTCTAAAGCGATGTAACTGGAAAACTCTACTAACCCTTGGACTAGACAAGGCAGTCAGTTACTTTAACAGAACCTTTACCAATGTCCTCAACAGTATTGCCCCAACTAGGAAGGTCAGAGTAAAAGTGTACTATGCACCATGGCTAAGTAGAGGCACTACAGCCCTACTAAAGTCCAGAGATAAGGCCTGGAAACTCTGGAAGAAATAAAACACTGCCCTAACCAAACAAAACTACCAGCAACTTAGGAAACAAGCCAAAAGACAAACCAAACTTGACAAACAGAACTACTTCCTTAGTGCCCAAACCAAACACTAGAAACGCTCAAAAATTTTGGCAAGCCATCAACTCCTTACTAAAACCAGGCAAAACTACCTCTTCTACTCCCAACTCTGCCTATAATGGCAAGGACATAGCCTTTCAATTTAATCACCATTTCACTGACTCTATTCTAACCTTATCTAACCAGTTATCCAAAATAACCTTTCGTATTCATCAACCAAATGTTCAAACAACATTCCCCCCTAACTCTCTCACCTGTTCCTACCGCAACAATTAAGAAACTCCTTCTAAAACTAAAACCTACCACCGTACCAGCTGATAATTTACCTGCTAACTTCCTAAAAATGGCCACTGAATCCATATCCTACCCTGTTTCCATTCCCATTAACCGCTCCATACAAGAATCCTATATCCCTCAACTGTGGAAAGTATCATACATCATCCCTCGTCATAAAGGCGGTAATTCTTACAGTTTCTCAAATTACCGTCCAATCGCCATTTGGTCTCCTCTATCTAAACTTCTAAAGAAATGCATTCACTTTCAAGTCATGAAATTCCTGGACACAAACTCCTGCCCACCACACTACATGGCTTCCGGCCACATCACAGCACAACTACTGCTCTTCTTTCCTTTACTAACATAGTTAACCAACACAGGAATAATAATAACTTCACATCTGCTATATTTCTGGATCTCTTCAAGGCATTCGACATGGTCTCACACACCATACTACTAGATACTCTAGCCACCCTATCCTTTGCCCCATCTACTATCACCTGCTTCATGAATTATCTATCTGATAGGCAGCAGTCTGTCCAATGGCAAGGTATACTTTCCCCTCAACTTCCATAGGTGTACCACAAGGCTCAATACTAGGCCCACTTCTCTTTTCTATTTTCACCAACAACTTACATATTACAACCAAGCAGGCCTCACTTATACAGTATGCAAATGATTCCACTCTAATCTCCTCAGACCTTCCCTCTCCTCCCTTCAACAACTTACCCAGGAATCCTTTAGCTCTGTCGAAAAGTGGATTACTGACATCCAACTCATCCTGATCCCCAACAAGACTAAATCATTGTTATTTACCCCCAACAAATCAAAAACTACTCCTCTTTCCTTTCCTATCACTTCCAAAAATGGTATTACCATTTCTCCTTCAACCCACACCAAACTCCTTGGCATCGAAAATGACAAAAACCTTCACTTCGATGTCCATATATCCCAAACTATCAAAAAGGTTCACAAAAAATGGGTACACTCTACAAGCACAAAAACTTCCTCTCAGATAAAGCTAGAATCACACTAGCACAAACTCACCTATTGTCCACACTAATGTATGCAGCACCTATTCTTACCCATATCAGAAAAATAGAACTGGATAAACTTGACTCATGCTATAATAAGATTGCCAAGTTTGCTAACAACTCATCGTTCAGAACACACCACTGTATAGCACTTAGGAACCTACAATGGTTAGAACTTCCACAACTTCTCAATTACCACCAGCTAGTCATTACTTACAACATTCTAAAATATCCTGATAAAACCCCACCACTAGGGCAACTACTAACTCAATACACACCAAATCGCCCCTCCGCACTAATGATAAATCACTCCTCTGTATCTCTAGAGCTAACAATACCGCAGGAAAAGCACTAATCTCCCACACCGTTCCTAAAAACTGGAATACCCTCCCCCCTTCACTAGCAGCTAGCTCCTCTACCTCAGACTTCAAAAACACCCTAAAGGCACACCTACTGAATACCTGGTTATGTCCATGTATTACATAAAAATAAATGCTTCCTACCTCGCACCCTCCACTGACAATGACGGCTTTTAATTACTTCACTGTTATACCCTACAGTACTAACAGTTAATCTAATAGTTAGTAGCCAGTCAACCTTGATCACTGCTGACACATATTCTGCTATATACATATTTCCAGCTTGAATGCGAATAATGTTGTTTAAAAGTATCTTGCCTGTCTAAAAATTCCTATATGTAAATATCCATTATGTCTTGTCTAAAAATTCCTATATGTAAAAATCTGTTAGTGTTCATCACTGTTAGCTTGTGCTTATGATACTGTTTAAAACATATATTATGGTTATAATTCTGTATAAAATATTTATTATTGTTATAATTGTGAAGCTTTTATCCCCAGGCCTCTGCTGTAAATCGACCTAGTACAGTCGGACTTTCCCGGTAAACAAATGTAAAATAAATAAATGTGGGGATAGTGAGTTAGGAAGTGCAATGGATTAGCAAAGAAAAAGTAATGGCAGCTATGAAGAGGATGAAAAATGGAAAGGTTGTTGATCCAGATGACATACCTGTGGAAGCATGGAGGTTTCTAGGAGAGATGGCAGTGGGGTTTTAGACAGATTGTTTTATGGAATCTTGGAAAGTGAGAATGCCTAAGCTGTGGAGAAGTATATTGGTACTAATTTTTAAGAATAAGTGTGATGTGCAGAGCTGTAGTAACTACAAAGGGATAAAACTGTCAGACACAGCATGAAGTTATGGGAAAGAGTAGTGGAAACTAGGTTAAGAAGGGCGGTGATGATTAGTGAGCAGCAGTACAGTTTCATGCCAGGAAAAAGCACTAGAGATGCAATGTTTGCTCTGAGGGTGTTGATGGAGAAGTATACAGAAGGTCAGAAGGAGTTGCACTGTGTCTTTGTGGACTTAGAGAAAGCATAGGACAGGGTGCCTACAGAGGAGTTGTGGTATTGTATGAGGAAGGTGAGAGTGGCAGAGAAGTATGTAAAAGTGGTACTGGATGTGTAGAAGGGCAGTGTGACAGTGGTGAGGTCTGCCGTAGGAGTGACGGATTCATTCAAGATGGAGCTGGGATTACATCAAGGATCAGTGCTGAGCCCTTTCTTATTTGCAACGGTGATGGACAGGTTGACATACAAGATCAGGCAGGAGTCCCTGTGGACTATGATGTTTGCAGATGACATTGTGATTTGTAGTGAGAGTAGGGAACAGGTTGAGGAGATCCTGGAGAGATGAAGATATGCTCTACAGAGGAGATGAATGAAGGCCAGCAGGACTAAAACAGAATATATGTGTGTGAATGAGAGGAAGGACAGAGGAATAGGGAGGATACAGGGAGTAGAGTTGGTGAAGGTGGATGAGTTTAAATACTTGGGATCAACAGTTCAGAGTAATGGTGAGTGTGGAAGAGAGGAGAATAAGAGAGTGCAGGCAGGGTGGAGAAGAGTGTCAGGAGAGATTTGTGATAAACAGGTACCAGTAAGAGTGAAAGGGAAGGTGTACAAGATGGTAGTGAGATCAGCTATGTTATATGGGTTGGAGAGAGTTGCACTGATAAAAAGACAAGAATCAGAGCTGGAGGTGGCAGAATTAAAGATGTTAAGATTTGGTTGTGACAAGGATGGACAGGATTAGAAATGAGTATATTAGAGGGTTAGCTCAGGTTGGATGGTTTGGAGACAAAGACCGAGAGGTGAGATTGCATTGGTTTGGACATGTGCTGAGGAGGGATATTGGGTATACTGGGAGAAGGATGCTAAGGATGTTCGGGTTTGTAAAAGGCAAATCATGTCTCCTAAACCTGATAGACTTCTTTGAAGCGGTCACCAAAGCCGTAGATGAGGGTAAGGTGGTTCACACAGCCTATCTAGATCTTGCCAAGGCTTTCAACACCATCCCCCACTCTGGAATTATAGATAAACTCACTAAACTAGGTATAAATCCCTATGTCATAAGATGGGTTGCCAACTGGCTCACTGACAGAACCCACACTGTGAAAGTAGCAGTCTCCAAATCTAACTTCAGACCAGTGACAAGTGGAGTACCACAGGGTTCAGTCCTGGGTCCTCTCCTGTTTGCTATCTACTTCTCTGAAGTACAGGCTAACACAGAAGGCCTTTGGCTAATGAAGTTCACAGATGACTGCAAACTAGGCGCCATAATCGAAACTCCTAACGATGTGGACATCCTACAAAAGGGCCTCACTAAGACAGATGCCTGGTGTCAAAGCCATGCCCTCAAGCTAAATGCCAAAAAGTGCGTTGTCATCCCTTTTGGTAAAAACTCTGTACCCATGAGCTACAACATAGATGGTAGTCTACTTAACACCAAAAGTGTGATAAGAGACCTTGAGACACAGGTGGAAAGTAGTCTCTCCTTTGATAATCACATCGCCACAGTAGTCAGGAAATCCTTCTATGTGGTACACCTCATCACAAAAAGTTTCTCATCCAGGAAAAAAGAGGTCATTGTTCCCCTCTACTTGTCACTCATTAGACCCATTACAGAATACAGCGCCCCTTTTGGTATGTACCTCACAAGACATCTACAAAAACTGGAAAGGCCGCAGAAATACCTCACAAAGAAGATTATCAGCCTCAAACAGATGCCCTATGCAGACTGTCTCAAAAAACTCCAGCTTTACTCCTTCGCATATCGCCTACTCAGAGGTGATCTCTGCCTAACATACAAAGCTATGTCAAACCCAGAGCTGTTAGACATGCTCCACTTAAACAAATCCCAATCCCTTCAAGCTACACGCTCTAGGGACCTAAACCTTGTCACCACAATAAACAGAACATGCTGAAGGAATAGATTCCTGTCCCAGAGATTTCCCATACTCTGGAAAAAACTACCTATATCAAACAAAGCTCCTCATTAGCACTCTTCAAGAAAAATCTTGATGATTGGATGGGAGACAGGAAATTCACCCCGAGGATCACTTCTGTGGCTCTGCTCGACAGGAGCACAGGAAAATAATTTTCTTGGGTGGCGAAAGCCAGGGTACCTTTTTGGCAAGGCTTATACAGGCCCTAGGGCCAACAGCCTAGTACCTACCTATGAACCTATAAACCTATAAGGATGGAGCTGCCAGGTAAGAGGAAAAGACGAAGGCCTAAGATAAGGTTTATGGATGTGGTGAGAGAGGACATGCAGGTGGTTGGTGTGACAGAGCAAGATGCAGAGAACAGGAAGAAATGGAAACAGGTGATCTGCTTTGGAGACCCCTAATGGGAGCAGCTGAAAGAAGAAGAAGAAGAATACAATGACATTATTTAAGAAAAAAAAATACATACTTTTCTTAAATAATGTCTTTGTATAATGGTGCCATGATGTTCTTCCACTTTTTTCGGTATCCTGGGGCTTTCCTGATGTACTGCCCATGCGTATGCAGTACTTCAGTGCTTTGGAAAGGAAGCAGTGGAGAAAGGAAGATCTCCATTGCTTTTTTAAATAAATAAATAAAGTCTGAAATCCAGACAATTCAGAGGTCCAAGAGAGTCAGGGCAGAAATACAAGGAAAATAAAGCATGTTACTTTAGTTTTGCATACAGTACCTGACTTTCCTTGTATTTTCTCTGTCCTATCCCTCTTATACCTCTCAATTGTCCAGATTTCAATCTTTATTTACTTATTTTTTTTAAAAAAACTCAAGAAAACTGGAAAGCTCTATAGCATATATTAATAGAAGAAAGTCTGGGCAACCAGACCTTTTTCTACTGGTACATGCTCAATTTTACAATGGCAAGCCGGTTGGGCTCACCGATCAGCATATATGTTTTTGAATGTTAATGGCCAGTCACTGCATAATTTGTATGCTTTAATATTTTATGTTTAATGAGCAATGTTAAATCAACCCTTGGTGACCACCCTGCTGTTTCCAGAGTTTGGCTTAAAACCACAACTGACTTCTGATAGAGAATAAGTACTTCTGGTCATTTCTGCACTTGCATAACTTATTTTAACTGTGCTATATTTTCATATCATTTGTTATATTTTGTTACTTTGTATTACTGTAAAGTGCCTGTTCACTTTTCTAACCTCCACTGATGGCTACTGCACTAAACAGTAATTTTTATTAGAGTGTTTCCTCACTTAGTCATTGTTTTTTTTACAGCTTAATTCCATACATTTCAGTTTTCTCTTTGTGATTTTTACTAAGGAGACTCAGGACTGTGGTGTTGTGCCTGGGGGGAGGGGGGTTCTGAGCTGGGAATCACAGTTCTCTGTATCTGTAGATAGTTAGCCTGTTTGCATAAAGCAGTGGGTTTTATCAGTGCCCTGTATAGATGTAGGCACCTACAATTGACATTTCTCTATAAAACCCTTGACATTTTCCCAGTTATGCAAAGGGAAACTAGCTTGTGCAGTGACAAGCACTATCCCTTGAGCTTTACATTAGATACTCCTGCTTTTATTCTGTATTCCTTAAGCAACATTCAGTTGAAGTAAATACGGCCTATAATCATTGATATAAATTTCCCTGCTACCTCTGCAGCCAGCTTGTTAGATATAGCATCCTAAGGCAAAGTAGCAATTGCTTCACATTTACTGACAAGCAACTAATTCTTAAGCAAACTGAAAAGGTATGAGAGATATATATATTATATAATGTCACTGGAGGCAAAGCTCACCCACACAAATACTCATAATACCACCCAGGTTGTCAGTAATCCACACACTACAACCATTATGTGCATTATGGATCAGACACATAGACCCACATATGCTGAGACTCAAATGTAAGCTTGCTAAACCCCAAAGCCCTCAGAGACATTGCACTAACAAGAAATATCCTCAGCAACTCCAAATGCATGCCCCCAAAACAATACCCGCCACAACACATACAGCCACATCTCAATGAACATCAAATTCTAAGCCCATAAGTCAAGCAAGCACAAAAGACAATATTCTGGTCATAGGAGACTCCATTGTGAGAGACAAAGATGTCCCACTCACCAGGTATGTAAATAAGGAGAAAGTCAATGTCAGATGATTATCAGGGCCAGTATGCACCAGATCAAGCATGCACTTAGGTCACTAGATCCAAAGTAGCTAGGGATCTGGGGACATCTGTAGATAGCAAATATAGCAAAGACAGTAAGCAAATCTTTCTATGTTGCCCAGCTTACTGGTAAATATAGGGCATCCAGCTCCAAAGAAGTTATCGTACCACTACACTCAGCCCTCATCAGACCCATCATTGAGTACAATGCCCCCGCAACAGTAGGAATGCACACAAAGTTTTCTTGAAGGAGAGTCCAAGACATGAATACCCTGTCCTCCATGGATTTCCTAAAGGCCCTATCTATGTACATCCTACAGGCTCCTGAAAGGCAATCAATGCCTGGCTTATAAAGCATCCTCAGATCCAGCCTTGATGAATCTTTTGTGCATCCACAAAACAAACAGCTCTAGAACCACTTTATCCAAAGATTTGAACTTCACTTGTAACATAAACAGAACATGTTGGAGGGACAGATATGTGACTCAAATGATCCCCTTCTTATGGAATAGGCTCCGCATCCACTTGAAGCAGAGTTCATCTCAGACCCTATTCAAACAAAACCTTGACCACTGAATGGAAAATTGCAAATTCACACCCAGTCTGGCTTCCATGTCTCTGATGGACCAATACTGTCAGTAAGTAAAATGTTCTCCAGTTAACAGCCACCCCCCCAAATCTCTTAGGTAGTTTCTTACTAACATTGTCCTAAGAGATGCCTAAAGTATTTGGGGACAAATTGGGTTGGGGTACACACCTAGACTTACATAGGCTCTAGTGGTTGTTAACCTAGCAGCAACCTATGAACCCATGAATCAATGAACAAGCACCTGTATGATTCTATAACAGTCCATGTGGGTGTAAATGACCTGAGATATATCTCCATAGACTATAATGACATGATACATGATTGTGCTCTCAGATTACGGGTTCCAGTCTGGTATTAGCCTAGCACTGAGCTACATTCTACTTTCTCCAAGACTTATGCCACAATATGAACAGAAGATAACTGACTTTAATAACTGGCTTAGTTTTCTACTCCAATATTTGTCAGCATGACAGGATATGTTCAACAGACCATGCTGACTGGTCTGCATCCTTCCCCTCTAGGCTTTCAGATATAGGTTGAAAACACTGTCCTCCTCCACTGTACCTTTTTTGGGTAATGCCACACTGACAAACCTTCAGACACAGCAAAACTACCATAGAAAACCTAAAGGTATTACAGCTCAATGCCAGGAGTCTAAATAAGAAATTCCACTCTCTCCAAGCTCTCCTCACCCTGGAGAATGCAAACATCTGTGTAATTAGCGAGACATGGTTTAAAGTTGCAGATAGAACCCTGGTGGATATAATGCTTTCAACACATTTAGATCATCCACTGCACAGGCAGGCACTAAAGGGGAGGTGTCTTGATTGGGCTCCATTCACGTAGTCGAACCTTTATAAGTTCAAACCACATATGGTCGAGACCATACATTCAAATTTGTAAAAGTTCGAGCGTTTGAATGCAAATCTCCATAAGCGGAGGTTTCCATTCACTTCAATGTGGTGCGATCTCAGAGTTGGTATATTTAAGTAGCGGGGGGTGTGGGGGGTATAGGGTGGCTTGCCCTCCTGCTTACAAGTTATTGATTTGTAGGTTTTCTATTTTTTTTTTGCATAGTTGAAGTTCTGTAACTTTGAACTTAATGGTTCGACCATTAGGTGTTCGGAATGATGGAACTTCAACTATCTAATATAGACCTGTCTCAATTTATATCAAAAACAAACATATCTCAAAGCTGGTCAAAACAGGATGATGTGTTTGAGCTTCTCCATGTCCAAATTACCATATATCATGTCCCATACCATATCCTTGCAAACTACAGGTCCCCCTCTATGGTCCTGAAAACCCAGAACTCATACTTAAAGATATTGGAGGCACTCATCACTCAAGTCAATACCATATTCATGGGTGACTAACTACTCATTTATAAACTGAGGATCAAGCACAATCCCAAACTTGTAGGTGCAGAGATTCCTAACTATGTTAACATAAACATCCTAGAATTAATGGTCCATGCACCCAGTAAGTGTGCAAATGTACGTGATCAGGTCCTCCCTAACAAGGGAGAAAGTTGCAAACCCATGTTACATCAGACCATCAAGCTGTCTCATTTCAAATAAAAATAAAACCTGGGGCACATGCTTACCCTGGAACATTTAGAAATGATTCTAATGCAGATGTCCTACTACTAAGTGATAACCTGGCAAAATTTCAAGCCCACCAAATTCTGACAACAATGCTGCCTATAGGGAAGTGTTCACAGAAACCCTATACAATCATGTTAATAGATGCATAAAGATGGCTGAGCCTACCAGAAATAAGCAAACAACAAATTAAAAAAAAAAAAAAAAAAAAAACAAGCCACCCTGGTGGAATCCCAACATCAATAGGTTGTATAACAAAAGCAAGAAAGGCATAGCAAAAATTAGGAAGTGCAATGCCCAGCAGAAAAAACTCTCAACAATCTAAACAAGCAACTCAAAGGGAAAGAACAATCATAAGGCTTTCATTATCTCTGTCTGCAACCTCAAAGGCAGTACACAAAAATATGCAGAACTAATTGCAAATGAAACCACCTGCACTGCACAGCAAATCTAGTGGCCAACTAATTCAGCTTCAGTTTTACTCAACCCCCCCCCCCAGGAAATACAATTACACATAACCACCCCCCAGCTATCATTAGGGATTAGGTCTTTGACATGGTCTCTAAGGCCAGAAAAATTTAATTGATGAGCTCTGATACCCTAGGATGTCTCCTAAACAGCATGAAACATGATCTATCAGGACTACAAGAGTCAATATTTAGCTGTAGCCTCCAGACAGGCTTCATGCCATGTGACTAGAGAACTGCAATGGTCATCCCTCTGCACAAGGGCAGGCCATCTATAACTCCGGGTAACTAGAGACCCATAAATACTAGTCTCACATGCAAAGCCATGGAAAGAATTACCATGGAAATGATCAATAATGATCGATGATCAATAATGACATAGAAAAGCTTCAGACACTGCACCCCCCCCCCCCCCCCGTTTGGCTTTGTCAAGGGCAGATGATGTCTACTCAGCCTGGTGGACTTATTCAAGAAGGTCACCAAAGCAATGGATGACTGCAAAAAGGTGCATGCTGCCTACTTTAAAAAAAAACATCTTTATTGAATTATCACTTATGACATAGGCAATCATACATTTAAATAACTGAATACAAACCACAATGACATATTGACATATTTTCAGTTACAAACATTATACATAAAATATGCTCTTCTACACAGTCATTGTCAATTGACCATTACATAGCTTATTCAATCGCTGGCTTCCCTTAAACCTCATTCCTCCTCCAAAACATTATTTTGCACGTATTGTTCCCACAATTCCTAATTTTCTTTCTATGTAATTTGCTCCTAAAACTTTCTAAGGGTCTCACTTCCATTTCTTTTATCTCTGTTATTATATTCACTACTTCGAATACAGTTAGTAAAGACTCTGATTTCCATTTTCTAGTGATTGCTTTTTTGGCAGCCAACACAATTAAACTCGAAAGGCCTTACTATGATTAGGCAATTCAGATCATGTATCACAGCTCAAAAAAAATAATTTCCTTAGTTACATCAATTTGCTCACCCAATATTTCTGACAGAGTAGTCTGGAGGGAATTTTTAAAGTCTGCCAACTCATTATACTCCCAAAAATTATGTTACCAATTACCGCTTTCCCCATCATACCTCCAACATTTGCAATCTAACTGACGAAAAAAATTTTGGAGTCTGCTTGGGATATAAAAATAATTATACCAACACTTCCAAGAAAAAAATCCTAAATCTTCTGGACTTTGTTGCATTATCCTCCCATTCTTTCTCTGCTGACTGCTTATCCAATTTCTCTTCCCAGTGCTTTCTAACCTCCTCCAATTGACTCCTGTAGTTATCATCCAATATTCTATGTACCCTACTCATTAGCCCTTTCTAAACAGCTGCTTCTGTTCTAAATTAAACTAAAAATTCTACTAGTAATGGTCCTTCACTTAGTATCCCCCAATTCCCTTCTCTTTTTCCATACTTTGATATCAATCCTTGATAGGGAAGGCAGTCACTTGGGCTCTTCCCATTCTATTTCCTTTCCCTCTCTCATTATTTGCTCCCAATACTTTGGTTTCTTTGCCAGTTTTCTCCAGAAAATTCCAAACCCCTCTTGCCTATTCTCTGTACTCCTAATTGCAGTTATTCCTATTAGCAGAATCTCCTTTCTTCATTCCCATGTTGACTTTGTTCTTGGAATACCTTCTTATACTTTATGAATATAATATTCTGCATGGCTAATGTTGATGTCTTTAATGATCTTCATCCAAAATCCCAGTTTCTCATTATTTCTTGAGCTCCCCTTTTGTTTCATCATCATCCCTTTCCATTTTGAATTATAGCTTTCTGCTGTGCTATGTACAGCAGCCTTAACCACCTTTTACCTATCGGAAGGATCCACTTAGACCACTTGAATCTTGTCCTCTTCCCCTCCTAGATAGAATCATTCACCTCTTTATTAACTGCTATACCCATCATCTCCTCTGGTTGATAAAAATATGCCAGACCTGTGTATAAAACTAAAGGGACTAAAACATTTTCACTGTTTGTATCTTGCTATCCATACCCATTAAAAACAGGCTTCCAGTTTCTCACTTTTTTTGCATTATCTTTTTAGTCTCTTCTCCCATATCCTTAGCTGCCAAAATAGAATCCTCTTTAATCCATACTCCTATGCACTTTTTATCATGTCCCCATAAATATGGGTATTACTGAACCAATTTGTTTGTGGCTATATAGTTTACACTATTTTTTATCTTCATCAATGTTGTATCCTTAAACTGTCTAGGAATGTTCCACAAAACTGAAATGTCCTCCTCTCGTTTTATTAGGTGCAAAATAATATAATTTTCAAATAAAGCCAACTTTTCTTGATTACCATACTAATTACATCCTTGGTTTCCTGAGTCCCTTAACACAAATAAAGTAAAAAGAAGACACCCCTGCCTAGTCCGTCTGTTCAAATAGAACTTATCAGAGAGGAACCACCACACTTAAATTTTCACCTCTGATCCCTCACATATCCTCCTAATTAACTTTAATATTGTATCAGGGAATGTAAATGCTTCTACTGCCCTATTAATGCTGTCAAATGTTTGCTTACCCTCCACAAAAGCACTCCAATCCATCTGGCAATACCTTTGCCATTATTTTAGACATTATAGATATAAACACTTGATTATCATGGTTTAGAATCAAAATAGGCCTATATAAAGCTGGATCTGATGGATCTTTACCAACATAACATACTATAGCCACCACAGCTTTCTTCTAGGATGTTGGTGCTTCTCTTCCTTTTAAATACTGCTAAACAAAACCTAGATCTTTATTACTTTCTTTCTAACTTTCAAACTTCCACATGAGTACCAGCTATTCCTGGAGACTTTCATGTAGATCAGTTATACATCACCATTTTTATCTCATCTCCTCTTGTCCTAGCTGTTAATAACTGAGCATCATCTACCTCTCACGTTAGCATATTTAATTCTTCCATAAATATTTCCATTTCTACTTTTTTGATTTCCACATTCCTCTGCTTTATAAAGATTTTCATAAAATTTACAAAATATTTCTAATATGTCTACAGGATCCCTGCATATTTTCCTTGTTATTTTATTTTATTATTTTACATTTGTTGACCGGGAGAGTATGACTGGATACATGTCCATTTTCAGTGGAGGCCCAGAGAGAGAAAAACTCCACAGATTAAGAACAAACTATGAGATTTCTACATAGCACACAAGTATTTATAGGAAAACACATGATTTAACAAGATTCCATAGTTTTAAAGTTACAAAGTACAATATTCATTGGTAGTCGCAAGTTTTAACAAAATTCCATAGTTTAAGTTAGAGTAAAGTAGCACTTAGAATGTACTGGTTTCCAGTAATAACATTAATTGAGACAAATGTAAGTAAAAGGGGGTTGGAAGTGAATGTTAGGGTTAGTTTTGTGAAATGTGGTTGGGTTTAAAGTTGGAATGTGTATAATTGCTGATTGTTGGTGTAGTGTTCACAGGTGAGGCACTATAAGGAGGAGTCACGATTCTTCTTGAAGGGATAGAAGTGAAAAGGAGCACGAGAGTGGGTCAGAGATAAGTAAGATATAGGTCAACCTGGTGGGTAGCAAGGGCATAGCCGTGCGAGTTTTAGGTGTTTTTTTGGTAGCTTTTTGGACGTAACCATTGAGTTGGATGAGGAAATAGCAGAAGTTAATGAGTTCCAAATTTTACCAATGTAGTTAGGGAAGAGGGAGTCACCTGCTGTTATTGCTTTTGGTCACCTTGATTAGTCTTTTATCACTAGAGCGAAGTTGTCTGGTATTAGTTTGTAGTTTAAGTAGATTAGATAGTGCTGGGTTTTTTTCAGGAAGTAGCAAGAGTTATAGGGTCCCTATGCTTGGTAACAACCCTTTCTACTTTCTGCTGGCTGAGCTGTTGTGCTAAATGCTTTTGTTGTCTGAAGGAATTATCAAAAACAGTTGCTTAACAGTAATCTTTCTAAACTCATGCATATTATCCAGGTAGTCCCTTAATTTCTCTTTGCCACCCTACAATTGGGCGTCTTCTGTGAGATTCAGCTTACTCTGCAGTACTTTATCCTTTGCTAGTCCTATTAAATAGTTATTGTTACTTCTTAACCATATCTGCTTTTTTTATTTCTACCCTAATGTTAAACTCCACTTTCATTTTATCCCACTCCCTATCTATATTTTCTAAAGAAATCTCTATCCTCCCCAATAATTCCTGAATTACCCCATATTTTTATTTTAATTATTGTTGGCACGTGATCTGAAATAATTATTGAATGTGTATTAAAATGTTCAACTACATGCACATTTCCCTGTGGAATATTCAGGAGTCTATGGTTATTCATTGAAAAACAAAGCATCAAAGGCATACACTGTTGAACATGCCATTCATCAAGCCATTCTGACTAAAATGGCATTATAGTACAGATAAGGAAATTTGCTCTTTCCCCACAGTAGTGCAATCCAACAGTTGGTAAGTATAATTAGTGTGGGGGGGGGGTAGCATGAAGAGGTTTCGATGAACAGCATTTACAATGTAATCCCATTTGATGATTTTTACCATTCAATGAATAACATCAGACCTGAATGGAGATTTTCCATACCTTATTATTTTCATAAATTATTTAAAAAAAATATACCCTCTTTTGTTACATTTACATTTTCACTTCTAGGCCCCCCAGACACATCCTCACAGTTGCAAATCAAATTCTACTCCTCACCTACAAGTAATATTCCCTGCTGAAAGCTAATTATTTCTCAGAGAATTTTCTTAAGCACCAGTGTGGCAGTTTCAGGTAAAATATAAATACATGTTAGCTTAATCTTCCTCCCTTATCTGTAGCCTCTTACTACTACAAATCTTCCATTATTATCTTATTTTTCCTCTTCTATCACTGTTGGAGCTCCTCCAGCAATTAATATAAGCAGTCCCCTTTTCCTTAGTCCCACATATTCTGCTGAATAACCATCCTGAAATAATTTCTTTATCAAATTCACATGCTCATTTCTTTCCAAATGTATCTGCTGTAGCATAACTATTTGAACTCTGCATTTCTTAATATAGTTTACTACTCTTTCATTTCTGTAAATACATGGGAGACCATTCTTGTTCAAAGAAAACGTGGAAAGTGGGATTTCCAAGACGGCTACACATTGAGTAACAGCATAATTCTAGCTAGCCCAGTGTGAAAACACAAACTTAGCAGATAAAGCCAGTGGACCTGGATTTCTGGGTAAATTCCAGTAAATAGCTAGTAAGTGCACTGCCTGGATGCCAGGAAAAAAGAAATATAAAAGGGATCTGAAGGAAAATCAGCTACAAAAGATGATGAAATATCACTGACAGGCAAGAGTATTGCAGCTGTTCAGCAAAAATCAGTGCAAGCGCCAGTCATGACTTCCAGTAACCTAAAGGAAAGTATATGGCAACTGTACATAGA
Source organism: Protopterus annectens (assembly GCF_019279795.1). Taxonomy (NCBI): domain Eukaryota; kingdom Metazoa; phylum Chordata; order Ceratodontiformes; family Protopteridae; genus Protopterus; species Protopterus annectens. Next base: position 527,986,789 of record NC_056745.1, read on the forward strand.
CCTAACTAAAATAAATGAAACACTGATGGAGTATATTAAATCAAATACTAAAAGGTTAGAAAAAAATGGAAGAAGCTTTTAAAAGATATTCAGATAAGGTGATAAAACTGCAAAAGTCAGAGGTCAAAATGAAGAAAAAGGTTGGCTGAATATGAAACTACAGAAGAAGAGATGTTTTAAAAAAATAACAGTACTAGAGGACAGAGCATGTAGGGAAAACCTGAGATTTTCTGCTGTACCAGAGAAACTGGAAGGAACAGACTGTATTAATTTTATGAAAGCACAAATACGCAACTGGACTGGTATACCACAAAAGGAATTGTTAATTGAAAGGACACACCACGTGTATGCTCTAAACCTGGCTATGAGAAAACAACCTAGATCTTTAATAGTAAAGATGTAATCTTACCAGCAGAATGAGTTGAGTCTGACAAAGTTGCAGTACATGGACAAAGTATTAAAAGTGGGAGACAGCAGAGTATTTGTGGAGAATGCCTACTAATTGTACACCAGGCAGAAGAGGAGTAATTTTATTCCATTATTCAGAAAATGATGAGAAGTAGGTATGAGATTCAAACTGCTGTACCCAGCTATCTTCAAAATATTCTCCCAGGAGAAAGAAAATCATTTTTTGATGAAGTACATGCTAAGGAAGAAATACAAAAGTTTGACCAACAAAGAGTGAGCTGTGAAACAGAAGGAGATTCTGCTTCTTGTTCTTCTGGTAATTAACAACATAGAGACACTTTGTCAGTGAAAGCTTTTCAGTGCTTCAACGGAAAATGCTTTAGAGAGGGGGAAATCACAATAGTTGAATAGAAGAATCAAGAGTATGTTGGAAATAAAGCACAGACAGGGTTTGGGAGATGGAGATGAACAGGAATAGAACAAGAAATTCAGGAAATATTTGACTTGTGTGGACTTTGTTAAACTTGTAGGGGACTCTAAAGCATATACCCTACTTCATGTCATGAATGTTTGGAGAATAAAATCAGTAACTTGGAAATGGACAAATGTGGGATTACAAAGCAATAATTATATTTGTGAAACATGACAGAGCAAGAAAATCTGGAAATATTGGACTTTGTTAAACTTGTAGGGGACTCTAAAGCATAAGCCCTGCTTCATGTCATTAATGTTTGTAAACAGGCAGAGGAGGAAGAGAGTTAAATGTAAGTAAAACATTTTTTTTTCTTAACAGTACTATTTTGATGGTGTATGATTTGCTTTGCATGTTATAAAGTAACGTTCTTTCAGTTATTTTAAGTGTAATGGGGATACTAATGCAAATAAGTGCTCATGATTTTTCTCTCTCTCTTTCTCCTTGTCAGTTTTAAGAAATGTAGGCATTGCAATATATAAAAATATCTGGCTAAAAGAGTATGACAAAAGAAAAATTAGTGTGCTTTATTCTCATTCTTGCATACGGGAATGACTGGGTTAGGGCCATTAGCTTAATCTAGTAACAAGTTTTAAGAGAAAGCAAGTAAATGAAAAAATATTGAATACTATACAAGGCTTTTTTTCCAGCAGACAAAGGCATGCTTGGTAGTTTTACACCTGGTTTTCATGTCTCTATCAGGCAACCTAATAAAGAGAAATGGCTTAGAAAAAAATGTTTTCTGAAAGCATTCAAGTGCTTTCCCAGCTGAGAGAGGTATAAAGATAAGACAAACACAGACAGCACTTAATAGAATCAGAGGCTGTACCATGCAACTCAGCACAGATGACCTTTTTATTAGGTTATCTCAAATGTGTGTGTGGGGTTGTCAGTATGGAGCTTATGTTCCTATTAGGAGGGTAAAGCTTCAGTATCTGAAGACATACACAGTTTTGTGTGTTATTATTAAGTTAATAGGTTTTAGTGGGGTATTGTGGGTTTGTTTGTATTTTTATTTGATGGTTTTCAATAAAACAAAAAGTTCTGTAAGTTATGACATAGGCTCAAATGGAGATGACAAGAAACAATTGTATAAAAGATTAACCTGCCAAGCAGTACATGCATTTAATATAAAAGCTGGAATTAGACATTTAACAAAAAAGCTGTTATACATACAAGGTGGGAATAATCATTTTTCAAGAATATGATGCTTTCTATAACATCTTTAAACATTAATGGTCGCAAAGATAAATACAAAAAAGAAAGACAAGTGAACTATATTAAATATATATATATATATATATATATAGTCCAAATAGCTATGCTACAGTCACACACTTGGAAAGAAATGAACATGTGAATTTCATAATGAAAGATTTTCAGGAAGTTTTTTAGAGGAATACCTGGGGCAAAGGAAGAGATGAGCTCCATTAGTGGTAGAAGAGGATAATAATGGCAGATTTGTAGTACTAAGGTGCTACTGGCAAGGCGGAAGGATTATACTGGCATGTATTTATATTCTACCGAAAACTGCTATAATGGAGGTTAAGAAAATTCTGGATGAAGCAATCAGCTTTCAGGAAGGAATATTACTTACAGGTGGGAACTAGAATTTGATTTCCAACAGTAAACATGTGTCTGGGGGCCCCAGAAGGGAAAATATAACAAAAGAGGGTACATTTTAAAATAAATTTATGAAAATATTTGGCAAGGAACATGTGAATTCAGTACTAGGAGTTCTAAGTGAATTTAAACATTATTCTCCAAGATATAAAAACTGGCCTAGGCTGTACAGAATCTATAATTCACATTTCACAGAAACATTTGCATTTAACTGAAGGTCTTGATATGCACCCAATACCTACTTCAGATAATGTGCCCTTAATAACTAAAGTAAAAACACAGGGTAATAAAATGAAACTAAGACACTGGTGCTTTTCCACTTATCTGTTGAAAAGAAAATAATTTAAGAAATGGGTAGTGGATATTAGAGAAGATAGGAATTTCTTTTGAAAATATAGCTAAAGAGTAGGATAAAATTAAAGTGGAGTTTAAAAATAGGATTGAAATAAAAGAAAGGGGGATATGGTTAAGAAGTAACAAGAATTATTTAGAGGGATTGACAAATGTTAAAGTACTGCAAAATAAGAGGAATCTCACAGAACAAAAAGAGGAGCAACTGCAGAATGCTAGAGGTAATAAGGGATAACCTCAATACTATGTATGAGTTTAGAAAGATTGCTGTTAAGCAACTGTTTTTGATAATAACTCTACAGCACAAAAACTTTTAGCATAACGACTCAGGCAACAGAAAGTACAAAGAACTGTCACCAAGCTTAGGAAGCCTATAACAAGGAAGACAACAAGGGAACCTGTAGATGTATTATAAATATTCTGGAAATGCCGTTAAAGTCTGTACAAAGCAGACAAATATGGAAATCAAGAAAAGGTACAAATGGAAATGTTTATGGAAGAATTAAATATGCCAAGGTTACAGGTAGAGGAGGCTCAATTACTAACAGGATAGGAGGAGATGCTATAAAAATGGTGATGTATAACCAATCTACAGGAACGTCCCCAGGAATAGATGTTATTCCTGTGGAAGTTTGGAAGCTTTGAGAGAAAAAAACTGATAAAGATCTGGAAGGTTTTGTTTTATAGTATTCTAAGAGAAGTACCAACATCCTGAAATAAAGTGGTGGCAACTGTAATACCTAAAGAGGGTAAAGATCCATCATATCCAGCTTCATACAGGCACATTTCAAAACTAAACCATGATTATAAAGTGTTTATGTCTTTAATGGCTAAAATAATGGCAAAACTGACGCCAAAATTGATGGATATGGATCAATGTGGCTTTGTGGAGGGGAGGCAAACATTTGCCAAACATTAACAGAACACTGACCATCCAGAGGGGGAAGCAGAATGTAAGAAAACACTACAGCTGTTGGTAGGTCTTGCTGCAGAGAAAGCATTCGACAGAGTAAGTTGGGACTTTATGAGCAGAACAATGGAAGCATTTACATTCTCTAACAAAATTATAATGTTGATTAGAAAGATATATAAGGGATCGGAGATGAAAATTATAGTGGGTGGGGTCCTCGCTGATAACTTCTGCTTGAACAGAAGAACCAGGCAAGGTCATCCTCTCTTTCCTTTATTATCTGCATTATATTTAGAACTATTGGCAAAGAAAATAAGGAATCAGAAATTCAAGGATATGATTGGCATGGTAGTCAAGAAAAGCTGGCTCTGTTTGTAGATGATACTATTTTATACCTGACAAAACCAGAAAGGGACATTACAGTGTTATTAAACATTTTGAAACAGATTCAGATCTTTTCAGGATACAAAATTGTGAAGCTAAAACAAAGACGACAGCGGTAAATTATGCAGCACGCACAAATTGGTTCAGCAATATCCATATTTATGGGAACATGAAAAAATGAAGTATTTAGGAGTGTGGATTAAAAAAACGATTCTGGTGTGGCAGCTAGAAATGTGTGGGAAGAGACTAAATAAAAGATAATACAAAAAAGTACAGTTTTGTACCTACCATAAATGTAGATGTTCGAGGATTCCATTGCTGCAGTCCTTACTATTGGGTATAGTCCGCATCCAGTCGGCCCGAATACCAGAGTATAAGGCTGACGTCGGTCAGGGCGCATTAGACTGACGTCAGTACGTCAGGGTACTAATGCGCATGACCGGCGTCATATCCTCAGTCTTTTCTTGCCCCAGATGTCAGAAGACCCTAAAAAGACAAGGCCCAAAATACCTGCACCAAAACATGAACAATATATACAAAAATATAAGCAGGTAAACACACCTACACAACCACCCCTAAACACAGAGGGGAAGGAGGGAGGGTAAATTGGACTGCAGCAATGGAATCCTCGAACATCTACATTTATGGTAGGTACAAAACTGTACTATGTTCTTCGGATTCCATTGCTGCAGTCCTTACTATTGGGTAGAATCCCAAAGCAGAGGTAAGGGAGGCTGGCAAATCATAAAGAAGCAGGAGCTGACAACATGCCTTGCAAAACAGCTGTGGCAAAACCAGCCCTAGACTTAGAGTAGATAGGAAGGTGATAATGCTTAGAGAAAGTATGCACTGAACTCCAAGTAGCTGCTTCCAAAATATCCTTAGTTGCCACCCCGTAGAAATGCTGTTGAAGTGGCAGTAGCCCTAGTGGAATGAGGCCTAATCCCAGCTGGAACCTCCTTGCCATGATGGGAATAACAAAATGCAATGCAAAAGCCAATCCACCTAGAAATAGTTTGTTTTGACACAGGCTTGCCCTGAACTCAAAGCAAAAGAAACAAACAACTGCTGAGACTGCCTAAAATCCTTAGTCCTGCTTAAGTAATAACGCAATTGCCTGTGTACATCTAAAGTATGCAAAACCTTTTCCCTTTATTTTGGGGTCTGCATAAAAAGTAGGCAAATGAATAGTTTGGTTTAAAGCCACACTAGAAACCACCTTAGGCATAAAGGAAGGATTAGTACGTAATGATACCCTATCCTTATGGAAAATCAAAAGGGCTCGACTGCCATAAGGGCCTGCAACTCAGACACCCTTCTTGCAGAAGTAATAGCCAACAAAAAGCAGTCTTCCATGACAAATATTTCAATTCAGCAGTAGCCGCAGGCTCAAAAGGTTGTAGAGTAAGTTTTTCCAACACAAAATTGAGATCCCAAGCAGGAGTAGGAGCTCTACGGGGGTCTTATATTTTTGCCCCTCTAAGAAACTGCTTGAACAAAGGATGCGAAAACAATGGTGGGTCACAATCATAGTGAGCTGAGATTGCTGCAGCATGAATCTTAATGGAAGAGAAGGACAGACCCTTGTCCAGTAACTCAGTAAGATATTGAAGAGCCATACTCAAATTAGGCTCAGAAATCTCCAAATTCTTTGCTTTACTCCAAAATAAAAATCTCTTCCATTTTGCTGTACACTTTCCTTGTACTAGGTCTTCTAGCTTCCATAATCACATTTAAAACTTGTTGAGGAAGTTGAGACCTGCTGTGGTTCAACACAGAATATGCCAGGCTGTCAGATGAAGAGAGTGAAGCTTGACATTGAGCAGATGACCGTCCTGCTGGGATAACAGATGTGGAATCAAAGGTTAAGGCCATGGAGGCTTCTTTACCAGACTCCGTAGTAGAGGGTACCAGTGTTGCCGAGGCCAATCTGGAGCTATCAAAATCATCCTTGGCCTGTCCTGTCTGACCTTTAACAGTACCTTTGGAAGAAGAGGCAGAGGTGGAAAGGCATACACATGAAGGTTTGTCCAACTGAAAGACAGAGCATCCACTTTCCAAGCTGTGTGATGAAACCCTTTGTGCAAAACTGTGGCAGCTGGTGGTTTAGAGGAGAAGCGAACAGATCTATCACTGGAGTTCCCCATGACACTGACAATTTCTGAAATACATGAAGATCCAGTTTCCACTTGTGGGGATCCATGATTTGTCTGCTTAACACATCTGCTAAGGAGTTCTGTGCTCCTGGCAGAAACCTTGCCTGAAGAGTTAGGTGCAAGCGCAGTCTCCCATAAAATCATTGCTTGCCTGCATAGAGGATAAGAATGTGTTCCCCCTTGTTTGTTGAAGTACCACATGACAGTTGTGTTGTCTGTTAGAATCAACACCTGCCCTGGAAGAAGTAACTCCTTGAAAGCCATCAATGCGAACTGGACTGCTAACATCTCCTTCATGTTGATATGTAGATGCAGTAGTCTGGCAGGCCACTTGTCTTGTATCCACTTTCCATTTAGATGAGCTCCCCAAGCAATGTCTGAGGCATCTGTCGGTAAAATCCGACTCGCCTCTGGCCGGGTCACAGAGAGTCCCTTGTTTAGGTGACATTCCTGAGCCCACCACAAAAATTCTCTTTGAAGGCAAGGTATTATTTGAATGACAGTGTCTAAATCCTGGCAGTGCTGTGTCCATACATTTTTGAGATACCATTGTAACTTCCTCATATGCAGTTTGGCATTGGGAAGCACCAGAATACAAGATGCCATGAACCCTAATGCTTGAAGGACTGTCTCTGCAGTCAGCACGGACTGATGAGATAGTTGATGGAAGTAAAGTGATAGACTCTTTTGTTTGTCCGGGGTTAAAAGGCCATCTGGGCTGCTGTAGTCAGGCTCACACCCGGAAGGCACATGTCTTGAGAGGGGACTAGACTGGACTTTATTTCCCTCACAGAATACCCCAGGCATCTTAGCACTGCTATAAGATATTCCAGATGGTGAAGAAGGTCTTCCCTGTCTTGAGCCAGAAACAGGCAGTCGTCTAAATAAGGATAGATTTGAAGTCCTTGTAGCCTGAAGTAAGCTATCACTGGAGCCAGAACCTTTGTGAATACTCTGGGCGCAGTAGATAAGCCAAAGGGCAATGCAGAGAACTGATAATGAGAATCTCCAGCTCGAAACCGCAGATACTTCCTGTAACTTAGCCTGATAGGCACATGAAGGTAAGCTTCCTTGAGATCTAAAGTTACCATCCAGTGATCTTTGCCCAGCAGGGGTGAAAGCTGTTGTAACGTCAACATCTTGAACTTGGGAATGTCCAGATAAGTGTTGAGGAGAGATAAATCCAAAAGCAGTCTCCACGTGTTCCCCTTCTTTGGTACTAGGAACATGCGAGAATAAAATCCTAGGCCCCTTTCTGATACAGGGACTGGCTGAATGATGTCCAACACCCATCTGTCTGGAGTAATTAAATCCCAATTTTCTTTGAAAAGAGACAGTCGTCCTTCCAAAGGAGCTGCCAGACGAGAATCTACTGGCAGCTGAAAAGGCAGGTCATTGGGTCTGTTTACGAAAGGACTGACCCCTGCCCTCACCAGAAGTCTGAGCAGGTGAACTCCTGATCTAGGCCTAAAGAACCTTGAGCCCTGCCCCTACCACGTCTAGACCTACCCCTAGACTGGGAATCATAAGCAGGATATGTCCACCCCTTAGCAGGCCAATTTCTACTAAACTTGCGTGGCTGTACCTGCAAAAAATCTTTAACAGTTTGCATAGACTTAGCTTTGTCCTCCATTTTCTTTAAAACTGCTTCCACAGGTGAACCAAACAACACATCAGACTGTAAAGGAGCATCCAAAATCCTTGTCTTAACATGCTCAGCCAAATTTTGATCCCTCAACCAGGCATGCCTGCGAAGAACAGAACTAGTGGCAGCCACCCTCGAGGAGGCCTGCACAGCATCAAAACCACATTGCAAAGAATGCTTGCCCACTTGTTCAGACACATAAACTAAATCCAGCAAGTCTTTACAATCAATACCTTCCGCCAAAGCATCCACCTTAGATTTCAATTGTGAAAGGAGATAATTTTGATATTTCAGCATGTGAAACTGACAATTCAACGCTCTCATGGCTAGAGTGGAAGAAGTATATACTTTCTTACCCCACCTATCTAACGCCCTTGCCTCTTTGTCAGTGGGAACAGGATTTTTAACCACAGAGGCCTTAACACCTTTAGGCCCCTGAGAAACAGTTTCTGGGTCCGCCCTAGGACTCTTAAACAAATACTTATGAGCTTCGGGCACCCTATAGTACCTATCAGGTTTAACAGGAGCAGGAGGCAAAGAATCAGGGTTCAGGGAAGCCTCTGCAAAGACATCTTCCACCACATTCAACACAGGAGGTACAGCTAAGGGCCTATGCTGGGGTACAGACAAGAATTCCCTAAGCCTCTTCCTGGAATCAGAGTAATCCTGGCCTTCCCATTTAAAGTGCTCCCTCATGGAATGCAGAGTCTCTGAAAATGAAAAATCCTCAGGAGGAGAAGCCAAGGAGTGGCATCATCCACATCAGAATCAGAATAATGAGGATACTCCTGCAAATCTTCCGCAGAAGACTCAGAAGCCCCTGAACCCTGTTCAAAACTGTCAAACTCTGGTTCCACTCTAGGCCTCTTATCAGGAGGGCCCATAGAACCTCTAATCATAGTAATCAAATCTTCTGCCATTTTAAGCATATGTTTCTTAGGTACAGAACCCGAAAGGCTAGGAGAAGCCCCTACTGAAGCTGAAGTTGCCCTACCTCTAAAAGAAGTTTTGGCAACAGAAGGAGAGGCTCTAACTACTTTGGGAAGAGAGGGAAGAATAGTTACCTGAGAAGCCCCCTCAGCCTGGCCTGCCTCCTGAGAGGGTACATCCTGTAACAGTAAAGTTTCTGCCTGAGACTCCATAGAAACTCCTGGCAAAACCTCTGGCTCCACTGAGCCACCTAAAGAACCGACGTCCGGGACTGCCGGTTCATCAACCCTAGGCTTCGCTGTTTTGTCCTTGCGCTTCTTGGACGAAGCGGGCGTCGGAGCATCCGACGGCATTTTATAATTGCAACGCTTCCCAAACACTAATCTGGCACAGTCTAACCTCCTCTTAATAGTGCGTTTGTTAAACCTAGCACAAGAGCGGCAACCAACAACGTCGTGCTCAGGCCCTAAACAAGGTATACACAATGTATGGTAATCCCTATGAGGTATTTGTTTCCCACAAGAAATACAGTTATTCACTTTTTCTGACATCCGGTTAAATACTGAGGCAAAAAATGTTCCCCAACGGGGTACTTAGCCAACTCTGATTCGGTCTGAAACTCCGGTTTCGGAAATATTTCAGAACGCCAACCTGCACTCGCAAAACTGCTTCTGCATCGGACCACGCGGCAAAAAAGACTGAGGATATGACGCCGGTCATGCGAATTAGTACCCTGACGTACTGACGTCAGTCTAATGCGCCCTGACCGACGTCAGCCTTATACTCTGGTATTCGGGCCGACTGGATGCGGACTATACCCAATAGTAAGGACTGCAGCAATGGAAAACGAAGAACATCTGAGAAAATGGAAGCTCTGTTATATGGCTATCACTAGTAACATACAAGCAGTTAAAATGTTTTTAGTCCCTTTAGTCTAATATGCAGGTCAAGCATATTTTTATCAACCAGAGAAGTTGTGGATACAATTAATGAAGAGCTGAAGGATTTTATCTGGTAGGGGAAGACAGCAAGAGTCAAGTGAGATAAGCTTATTCTTCCAGTTGAACAAGGCGGACTGGGATTACCCAATATGAAGGGGTACTTCAGAACAACACAGTTTATAGGTTCATAGGTAGGTAACTAGGCTATCGGCCCTGGGGCCTATACAAGCCCAGCCAAAAAGGTACCCTGGCTTTTGCCACCCAAGAAAATTATTTTCCTGTGCCACTGTCGAGCAGAGCCACAGAAGTGATCCCCACGGTGAATTTCCTATTTCCCATCCAATCATCAAGATTTTTCTTGAAGAGTGCCAATGAAGAGCTTTGTTTGATACAGATAGGTAGTTTATTCCAGAGTATGGGAAGTCTCTGTGACAGGAATCTATCCTTCCGGTATGTTCTGTTTATTGTGGTGACAAGGTTTAGGTCAATACAGCATGTAGCTCGGAGGGATTGGGATTTCTTTAAGTGGAGCATGTCCAACAGCTCTGGGTTTGACATAGCTTTGTATGTTAGGCAGAGATCACCTCTGAGTAGGTGATATACGATGGAGTAAAGCTGGAGGTTTTTTAGACTGTCTGCGTAGGGCATCTGTTTGAGGCCAGTAATCCTCTTTGTGAGGTATTTCTGTGGCCTTTCCAGTTGTTGTAAATGTCTTGTGAGGTACATACAAAAAGGGGCACTGTACTCTATAATGGGTCTAATGAGTGATGAGTAGAGGGGAACAATGACCTCTTTTTTTTCAGGCTGAGAAACCTTGTGTGATGAGGTGTGCCACGTAGAAAGATTTCCTGACTACTGTGGCGATGTGATTATCAAAGGAGAGACTACTGTCCACCTGTGTCCCAAGGTCTCATCACACTTTCGGTGTTAAGTATACTACCGCCTATGTTGTAGCTCATGGGTACAGAGTTTTTACCAAAGGGGATGACAATGCACTTTTTGAGCTTGAGGCCATGGCTTTGACACCAGGCATCTGTCTCAGTGAGGCCCTTTTGTAGGATGTCTACATCGTTAGGAGTTTCAATTATGGCTCCGAGTTTACAGTCATCTGCGAACTTTGTTAGCCAAAGACCTTCTGTGTTAGCCTGTACTTCAGAGAAGTAGATACCAAACAGGTGAGGACCCAGGACTGAACCCTGTGGTACTCCACTTGTCACTGGTCTGAAGTCGGATTTGGAGTCTGCTACTTCCACAAGTGTGGGTTCTGTCAGCGAGCCAGTTGGCAACCCATCTTGTGACATAGGGATTTATACCTAGTTTAGTGAGTTTATCTATAATTCCAGAGTCGGGGATGGTGTTGAAAGCCTTGGCAAGATCTAGATAGGCTGTGTGAACCACCTTACCCTCGTCTACGGCTTTGGTGACTGCTTCAAACAAGTCTATCAAGTTTAGTTAAGACCCCTATACATAGCATAAGCAAAAACCTATAATTCAAAGGGGAAAGAGATTATGATTAAACAGGGGGGGGGTGCTCAAGAAACAAGGAGAGAGTGGGATTTTAGTTACAGACCTTTAAGGAGAATAACAATAATCTTACAGAATATAATATTCATAAAGCAGCAGAAAGTATTCTAAGAACTAATCCAACACAGGAAGGGAGAAAAAAGAATCTTCTGATAGGGGTGACTGCAATTAGGGATAGGGAAGAGGGGGTGGAATTTACTGGAGAAAACTGGCAAAGGAACCAACATATTGGGTGCAAGTAACTAGAGATGGAAAGGTAATAGAATGGGAAGACACCAAGAACTTATTTGACCTGCAGGTTAGACACTGCCTTCCCTACCAAGGATTAATATCAGACTATAAGCAAAGAGAAAGAAATAGAGGGGTCCTAAACAAAAGACCAGCACTAGTACCGCTTTTAGTAGAATCTAGAACAGAAGTTGCCATTTAGAAAGGAATAATTAGCAGACCATATAAAATACTGCATGATAACTATAAGAATCAATCAGAGGATGTTAGAAAGGATTGGGAAGAGAGACTGAATAAGTAAGCAATTCACAAAGAAACAATGGAGGAATATATGTCTGTTTCTCAAATATGTAACAAAGTTTAGAAGATTTAGGATGTTTGCTTGGAAGTGCTTACATAGGTATTTTTATACCCCAAGAAGACTCCAAAGAATTTTTCCTCAGGTAGACAGCAAATGTTGGAGATGTTATGGAGAAGAAAGAAGTAATTGACTGTTATGTTAGAGGTACTGGGTGAGCAAATTGGTGTAACTAAGGAAATTATTTGTTTGAGCTATAATACACAATCGGAATTGCCTAGACATAGTAAGGCCTGCTGAGTCTAATTATGGTGGCTGCCAAAAAAGCAATTACTAGAAAATGGAAATCAAAGTCTAACCAACTAAACTAGAAGTAGCAAAGATAGTAATAGAGATAAAACAACTGTAATTAGGATCCTTAGAAAGCAGTAGGAGCAAATAAAAATGGGAACTGGGGATTAATACATGCAGAGGAGAAATGAGGTTTAAATCAAGGCAGGATTTGAATGACCTATATAATGTCTGACTGACAATGACTGGACATATAAGTGATGTATAATGTTTGCAGCTTTAGTTGTGTCAGCATTTTTTCTATGTATGTTTCCAACTGAAATTGTGTCATTTATATAAATATAAGACTGTCAATGTTATTTTTGATAATGTAATAACAATGTTTCTTGTTTAAGATAATGTGGAGAGTGTTGACATTATTCCCACCTGTTATATAGGACAGCTTCTTTTAAATATCTAATTTCAACTTTTTGTGTTACATGCAAACACTAATGTTTGATCTTTTCGACAGTTCTTTTTTGTTATATCCATTTGAACCTATGTCACACCTTACAAAACTTTTTGTTTTAATGAAAACCCTCACACAAAAAAACACACACACCTCAGAAAACCCCTATAACCTACCAACATAATACAAACACACAAAACTATGTACATCTTCAAATAATTAAGTTTAACCTTCCTAAGAGGAACAATTGTCCAGACTAATAACTATACTCAAAGGCTTTAAATTACCTATAATTAAGGTTATCCATGCTAAGAGGCATGGTACAGCCTGTGCTTCTACTTACACAAGTACTGTCTGTTTTTCTGTCTTACCCTTATTCCTCTTACAGATGTAGAAAGCAAACTGAATGCTTTCAGAAAACATTATCTGTTAGCCACTGGAAAAAAAATATTCTGATTTTATTGCCCTCTTTTCAGCTTGTCTCCTTAGAAACATGAGAGTCAGATACACACTTACCTTCAGCTACAAGCTTCTGATATTGCACAAGGAATGTTTATTTGCTAAAGGAAAGATTTTCATCACATTCAGTGTTGTCTTATTTACTTGCTTCCACTTAAAAGTTTCTCTTAGATCAAGCAAAGGGCCTTAATCGAGCCATTCCCCTATGAAAAAGTCAAGGAACTTCTTCTCCTCTTGGTAGTAGAGGCAAGCATTTGTGTGTGACACAGTGGACTTCCTGTTCCAGGGTGGCCTGGAGAAACAGGGAGAAAACATGGCTGACTCAGCTTGTGCTGAAACTGGAATGAAAGTTACTGAAAATTTAGTCAAAATGGTAGAATCACTAGCAGAATGTTTTTCTGATGCTGTGGGTGCAGAGAAAACAGTGACAGTGGAGAAAAATGAGATTGTGAAGGGAAAGGAGATACTAGCTGAAACAGAGATGGATTCAGAGGATAACTTTCAGAGGAGATTGTCTGAAGGAGAGACTGTTACCTCTGAAAAATGCATAATTACAACCCTCCAATCTTTGGGGGGGGGGGTTTGATTATTTGAAAGAAATGGTAAACCAAAGTGAACCAGACAATGAAGCAGCAATTTCATGGATTAATATCATGGAAAAATTAGAAGAAGAAAAACGAGAAGAAGAGACAGTGCCACAGAAAGCTCCAGAGACAAAATGCACAAACTACTGGAGGAGGAACAAAGAAGAAATAAAAGAAACAAAAAAAAGTATACAGTATGTGTCAGCAGTAAAAAAGAATAAAGCTTGGACATGTATAAGGTTTGGAATTCTGTCATAGCACCTCTGGATGCCAAAGCAAAAGAGTTAAGAGCATTTATTTTAATTAATAAAGATACTTTTTTTGTGACTTGATATTTGAGACTGGGCAGGCCATGGAAAACGTTTTTGGGTACATATAAACAAAATAAAAATATTTATCCGTGGTTAGAATATGTGGTACAAGCTTTTTACAGGCAAACAAAAAAAATAATAATCATCCAGTTTAGAACTGAAGTTGAAGCAAAGAAGCTGAAAGAACTTTTGTTAACTATATGTAAAGAAGTAATGGACACTACAAAAATATATGATGAAAGGTAACTTTGGACTGGGGGATGGGAATGTGGAGTAATACTGAAAATGGAAAATGATAATGTTATGCATGTACCTCGTATTATTAACGTTCATGGTAATAGGAGTTTTGTTAAATACAAAGGTCAGCCAAAGACTTGTTATTTTTGTGGGAAAAATTGATCATTTAATCAATGAATGTGATAAAAAAGATGTTATTTACGTAGTAAAACAGGGCATAATGCAAAAACTGTGACTTAAAGTGCAACAAATAAGGCAATACTGGTCATTCATGGCTAGAATGTGAAATGAATGTGCAAGAATATGAAAATGAAGTTATACAAGCGAAAGAAATAGAATAATGTGTTATACAAGAATGTACAAAAAGATGTGACTGAAAAAGAGGCTGTACATGAAGAAAGGAAAAAAATAGAGGAGACAAGTGAGGAAGAAGCTGACTGGTGCAAGGTAAGAAATTAAAAAAAATTGATAGGAAAAAGAGTTAAAGAAAGGAAAAGAAAATTCAAAAATATAATGCTTAGAGAAATTAAGAAAGGAAAGGGATAAACATTTTATTGCACTAATTGTTCTTAAAAGCTGAAAATACTTGCTTTAAATGTGAAAAGCATGAAAATCCTTAAGAGGAGAATAGGTATAATACAGTGGTGTGCTGCAGTAGATGTACTTGTTGTTTTAGAAGATATCAAATTATTAACTGAGGAAGAAAGAACACAAAATGAAAAACTTTGGAATGGTGCAGTAGTTTGGAACATGGGGAAAGAAACATGCTCGGGCATGTGTATATTATGTCAGGAAAGCATTAAAATATTAGACGTAACTATAGCGGAACTAGGACGAATTATGGTAATAGACTTGAGATGGAAAAAATATGTGTATACAATTACAGCTTTATATGCATATGTAAAAGAAAAGGAGAGATAGAAATGATGTTTAAAAATATTCTTGAATATGTTTGTGTAAATATGGACATTATACTGGTGGATGGTTTTAATTGTAATTTAAGAAAAAAATATGAGAATTGTGGTGTTAAAATGGTTAAAGAAATATGAGAAGTGGAAGTTTAAATGTATGGGAGAATAACCACTGGACCTACAAAATGAATGAAGTTAGGACAAAATTTGATTATTTTTTAATATCTGACAGTATAAAAGTTAAAAAAGAAGTATGCTGGATTTTCAGATCATGTGGCTATATGGGGTAAAGTACAGGAAAATGAAGAATCTGTTATGGGACAACACCAACTTATCAAAATGTATATTAATTTCAGTTTATTAATGATGCTATAATATGATTGTTAAAAAGCAAATATAATTTGTATGCAGGGCTGGGAAAAAATACAGCTTCATAAGCTACAGTATTGCTGTTTCTTAACTGCATTCTTTTAATATGTAATAAGGAAAGGTACTTGCTGCATGAAGTCGATGCATGCTGGTTACTACAAAAGGAATTTGTTAGCCTGACTCCTCCAGGCTAGGAGTGCGTTGTTGCTAGGGCAGGTTTGAAACATTCAAGGCCAGAAACAAGACCCCTTGGAAGCAGATGGATCATGTATAGAAAGGTGTTCACGTGAAGTCTGAGGCGAAAATCACAAGGGATGAGGTCATTTGCTAAGTTTTCTATTCATCAGAGTAAATGTAATGTAATAAAACTGCATGACCAGTTTAGATAAGAAAATGTATAAAAATACAGTTTTTGTATGTAAAGTGAGAATGCTTCATCAAAAGCTATGAATATTGTCTCCTAGTGCTGTGAGAATAAACTTTCTGTTTGCACATCCTGAAGTGTTGTTCCTGACTGAAGGCATATAAGGTAAATTCTTAATGTTATTTGCTTATGATTATGACAATTTAGTGCCATTCTCAGCTATTCGAGGTGTGCAAACATACTAGCCTTAGCAGGGAAATTGTTTTGTAAGGGGAAAGGGTTGGTTTATTTTTTTTTAGACAATTTTAGCAAAATGCAAGTGCATGACTGTGTTTTTGTTTGACTGAGTTGTTTGTAAGGTATACAAGTAATAGTGGGAGGACCCCACAGAAAATGAGTATAGTAAATGTATGTGCACATACAGTAAAGGACAAATTAACACAAGGAGATGCCTTGTGTTGAGGGTGGTACCCTCAGGATTGAAAGGTTAGAAGTATGACAGATGTTTTATTTTGTCAATGTATGAATGTATGAGAGAAAGAAAAGAAAAAGGTAGAAGTTAAAGATAAAGTTAAAACAGGATCATGAGCACACCGCATGATTGGGACATAGACTATACAACAAGTTCATGAGCCCATAGCATGATTGGGACATAGACTATATACTGTTAAAACAAATTCATGAGCCTACCGCACGATAGGACATAGAGGTATGCATTGTTAAAATAAATTTATGAGCCCAAAGCACGCTGGGACTTACAGGTGTGATTGCGTGGAAGTACCTTTAGAGGGTCTGAAAGAGTGGTCAGTTCTGGACACAGTACTTATCCCCCCATTATCCCGACTGCAATGCTGGAGCTACAACTTTTGAGCTCGTGTCAGGACGAAATCAAGGGGGTGCTGTGGGAAAAGGCTGATCGAAACTTCTCCTTTGTTGCTGCATGCCAACAGACTTCTTACCCTTCCCTCCCTGTATGGTGTGTGGATTACTACAGCTATTTTCTGTCTTCAGAACTGCCAGGATTCAGGAGTTGTAAGGTAAGCCTAACATTTTTATTACTTATTTATAAAATAAGAAAAATGGGAGCAAAGATAAGCAAGCAAGATCAAATCCCTGAATAGGGAACACTTGCATATTTTATGTATTTTAACTATAAGAAGGAAAGTTGTAAATATTTGCATTACTGGTTTCAGCTTACTATGAATTGTGCTGGTGGGGTATTTCCATTAAATGGAACTTATGATAAGACTAAGTTGCTGACATTGAAAGGTATTTTGAAAGAAAAGCAAATCAAAGTAAGTGGGAAAGAAATTACAGCATTTTATTATTGGTACAGTGAGGCACTTAAAAGGGAAAAGGAGTCAGCATGAAGAGGGTTACACGATGTTAATAAGAAATTGTTGCAACAAGTAAAAGAGGTTAAAAAGGGATCCCTTTATCCTGAATGGCCAAAAAGCCGAAATGTCTAAAGAGGATAATTCTCCAGTAACTACTGCACCCCGGCCCCATATGTACCGGTATGGGTGGCTCCTATACAAGATTCTGCTGTTTCTCAGACCTCTGCATTTTTGAAAACAAAGTCAGCATGGTACTGTTACATCTCAATTTAGTTCTGCTGTTCACTCATCTTTAGAACAGGCATCTGCAGTTAAAAAGGCTTTTCCTTTCTTCTTCTTCCTATCATTTCAACAAGCTTCTACCTTTCCAGCAGGAGCACTAGTATTTTACACTCCTGCGGCTCATCACAAGTGCTCACATGATAGGGTAGGACAAGAGGCTACTGCAGAAGATCTTTTGGCACCTTTAAAAAAATCGGGGGTGGGGGCTAATGCTGATTTGCATACTATGTCTGAATGTTTTCTAACTGAAAGAAAAAAAACATCCATGAAGCTTTAAGGAGGAATTGAAAAAAAGAAAAACTATCACTACACTACTTTTGACAGATTTAAACCAGCTGCTTCGGGAAGTTACTACAATGCAATAAGAACATAGTTACTTGAAAAGGCTAAAATAGCAAATTTTATTCCCACAGGAAATACACTAATAGATAAAAGGATAGCACTGGTAAATTACAAAAGTGTGTCAGGCATGTAGGCAAAATAAAGAGAAAGCCCCTGCAGATTATTTGAGTCATCTTAAAGCAGTGTTTGCTAAACATTCAAAAATACCAGACCCAAATGAACAAGCTAAACCAGCTAATGCAGCTGCCTTTGTGCAGGGTTTGCAAGCCCTGTACAAAATAAAATAAACCAAGTGCTTTTAGACTGGCAGGAAAAAGAATTAAAGTTGTTATTAAGTGCTGCAAATCACCATACTGACTATGGCAGGGTAATAAAACAAAAATAAATCATAATCCCTTTGCTGCCACTGAATCAAAATAAAAAAGACCCTATGTTAAAGTAAGAATAAATGCAAAGCCAATTCTATTCTTGGTGAAACTAGCAACACTAGATTTGTATTAAAACTTGCTTCAGACAGTTAAATACCAGTATAAAAACAAAGTAAAGGCAAATGCTACTGTTATGTATTCTGTTTTAAAACCTATACCCACTTCTTTAGCTCCGATTGAAGAAAAACATTCTTTCCTTTTAAGTACTACTGCACCAGGAAACCTACTAGGAAGAAATTTGTTACGTAAGCTGGGTTGCACCATTTACTGTACACCAGAAGGGGTGTATCTAGCTGTACCAACAGAATAAAGGGGGAAGTATTACAATTCACAGCAAAACCTGAGAAAAGCCATTTGAAGGCATACAGACAACTTAAAACTGCTGCAGCAGGTACCTGCTAACTTATGTGTTAAACATGCTAATAAAGTAGGCATATTAAAAACTGCAAAACCTGTAAAATAAAATTGAAACTATCAAAACCCCTCCATAAAATTCCACAGTATCCACTGAAATCAGAAGCACAACAGGGAATCAAACCTGTAATCCAGTCTCTAATACAGCAAGGAATAATAATAGCAGCGAAAAGCCCTTGTAATACTCCTATCTTTCCAGTGAAAAAGCCAGGGAAGGATACTTATAGATTTGTACAAGACTTAAGGCTGTAAATAATGTAGTACTGCCTACTTTTCCTATTGTTCCAAATCCAGCAACAATACTGAGTTGCATACCACCTACAGCTAGTTACCTTTCTGTGATAGATTTATGTTCAGCATTCTTTTCTATATCCATTCACCCTGACAGACAGTTTCTGTTTGCTTTCACTTATCAGGGACAGCGATATACATGGACACAGCTGTCACAAGGATATACTGAATCTCCTTCATTATTTTCTCAAATTCTGAAAAAAGATTTGGAGAATGTGACATTTCCGGGTGGGTCTGTGTTAGTACAATATGCAGATGATTTACTGATAGCATCAAACTCCGTTCAACAATGTCAGCAGGATACCTTGCATCTTCTGACTATCCTTGCAAGAAAGGGACGCAAAGTGTCTAGAGAAAAATTACAACTGTGGTCATCTCAGGTAAGTTATCTGGGTCATTTAATATCTCAGGGTAGAAGGCAAGTGTTACCATCTCGTATTGATGCAATATCTAAGGCCCCATATCTGACTACTCAGAGACAGCTTAGGTCTTTCCTAGGTATGACAGGATACCGCAGACAGTGGATCCCTAACTACGAAGAAATTGCCAAACCTTTGACAAGTTTTTTAAAGCAGGATACAACAGAGCCTCTCCTTTGGAATAGAGAAGAGGAAAATTAATTTTAGAACTTGAAGCAAGATTTTGCTACTGCCCCAGCTTTAGGGTTACCAGATTATAATAAACTTTTTATTTTATTTTGTCATGAAAGAAATGGATTTGCTTAAGGAGTACTTGCACAAAAACATGGGGACAGCTATCTTCCATTAGCTTATTACAGCACAGCACAGCACTTCATTCTGTTGCAAAAGGTTTTCCACCCTGTTTAAGGGCAGTTGCTGCTGCTGCCATTCTAGTTAATTTGGCACAGTCGTTGGTGCTTGGGCATGATCTCACAGTAGCTGTCCTTCACTCTGTCTCATCTCTTTTGCTTCAAATAAAAACACAACTACTCTCGACTGCACATCTAACTACATATGAACTTGCACTTCTTTCTGATCCATCTGTTTCTCTGATCCGCTATCCTGTTCTAAATCCTGCATCTCTGTTGCCTACTGCTGAGGATGGTGAAGAGCATGATTGTGTGTGTAACTAACTGTTTGCTTTCTCTTAGGGAGGACATAAAAGACACTCCTATACCCAATGCTGAAGTGAACAGCTCCTGTGGAAGACATCAAGCAGGAAAGCTACTCTCGGGAATAGCCGTCTGCACCGAAGTGGCAATACTGTTGCAACAAAGATTAGAGGGTGTTCACTCTGCTCAAATAGCTGAGATAGTGGCTTTGCAAAAAGCCTGCGAGTTAGCCAAAGACAAGGTGGCCAATATTTTTACAGACAGCCGTTATGCTTTCAAAGTGATACATGACTTTGGGCAACTTTGGAAAGAGAGAGGATTTTTGACCTCCTCAGGAAATCAAATTAAAAATTCAGGGTACATAAAATTATTGTTAGATGCACTTTTGCTACCTAAGAGGCTGTCTGTAATCAAATGTTGCACACATCAAAAAGGTATGAACATGGTTACAAAAGGAAACAATTTAGCAGACCAAGCTGCTAAACAAGCAG
This sequence comes from Protopterus annectens, assembly GCF_019279795.1. Lineage (NCBI taxonomy): Eukaryota > Metazoa > Chordata > Ceratodontiformes > Protopteridae > Protopterus > Protopterus annectens. Next base: position 528,007,290 of record NC_056745.1, read on the forward strand.
TAGTAAATTGCTGCAAAAATCTGTGTATGTTAACAATAAACTACAGCAATAATGATGTCTTAGATTTTGCAAAGTTGCCAGCCTTTCAAGCTGAAGCATCACAGGGAGAAGTTCTGAGGTGGCCCAAGGATGGATGTAGAAAATCCTCTGAGGGCATATGGCGACAGACAGCTGACTGGTGGTACCTGCCTCTTTGCTACCTTACCTATTAAGGGCATATCATCGATCAGCCCATACAGGTAAGAGAGCTTTATTTAATCAAATTACCCAAAGTTGGTATGCCCCTCATGTCTCCTCTTTGATACTTCAGTATGTACAAAACTGCAGTATATGTTTACAATATAATGTAAGTAAACCTGCCAACAGCATGCATGCCAAATGCATGTTTACCTCCACCCCGGGGACGGACTTTTGTTAATGTACAGTTGGATTTCATCCAGATGCCTAAAACTAATAATTTACAATTTATTTTGGTGGTAGTGTGTATGTTGAACAAGCAAATCCACAAATACGTTCCCAGAAACTAAGGAATACACTCTTGAAAATTTGAATACTGGTTAATAAAACTCCTCATGATAAAAAGATATATTTATTAAAAGAGGTTAGCAATTAAATTACATTCCTCTTCGAAATCTGACTCTCTAGATGTCATCCAGGCTGCTCTGACTAGCTGGCCTTTGACAATATATCTTTTCTGAGTGAATGGATGAAAACTCTGGAAGTGGACATAACTATTGGAAAAGGATTCCTTTCTATGAATTCTGGCTACAAAGCAGCCTGACCTATAATCCTTCCTTAGATCTACATCTAAATAAACTATTCTATCTGAAGCTATACTATATGTGAATTCTAAAAATTCAGTAGTGGAATTAAAGAGTTGGACTAACGACAATGCGTTTGCTTCCGTTCCCTTCACCATTAAGAAGATATCGTCAAGAAAACGGGTATACAACAAAACAACCTCCTTAAATAAGGGGTTGTCCATGATGAACTCTCTCTCCCAATAAGCCATCACCATGTTTGCTACACTTGCCCCACAAGGGGATCCCATAGGTACTCCCACTAGCTGCAAATAGTAGTAGTTGTTGAAAGATACATAATTGTTGGTTAAAATAGTGAAATTTCAGTAATGGGAGCTCCCTTCCTGGTTAACAATACTGGGATCCACTCAAGGGCCACTGTGTGGGAAATAGATGTATAAAGATCCCCGACATCTACCGTTAAAAAATACATGTCCTCACTATATGGTTTCTGGTTGACCATGGACAGAAAGGCATGGGTGGAAGCTTGCAGTACAGTTGTGTACACTTACCATAAATGTAGATGTTCGAGTGTATTCACTGTTGCAGTCATTACATTTGGGTAATCTGCTGGCAGGTTGCCCTCAGTCAGCCTGTATAACAAAGTCTTGGGTCCTGCATCAGTTGCTGTCTCCTCTTCCATGACATCAGGTTGTTAGGGGTATAAAACATGCAGCCGACGCCATTTTAATCAGTTTTTCTTGCCCCAAATGTCAAAAACATATATATATATAAACTGTAAATATATAAATGCATTTTAGAAACATAAAATTTACCTTCAACTAAAAGCAAATACACCACAAAGGCTTTTGAGTATAGTGAGGGAAAGAAAGGGTATAGAAAGGGGACTGGCAGGTGGGTAACCTGGACTGCAACAGTGAATACACTCGAACATCTACATTTATGGTAAGTGTACACCACTGTACTATGTTCTTCATGTTTCACTGTTGCAGTCATTACATTTGGGTAGAATCCCAAAGCTATGGATGGGAGGATGGAACCAGCATTAGGAGCAGCTATAAAGACCTGCAGGACCTACAGTGGCAAAGCCTACCCTGGATATAGAGATGAGAGGTAAATGATAACGCTTTGTGAATGTATGAACTGAGCTCCAAGTAGCAGCTTCTAGAATGTCTCTGGTAGGGATCCCTCTGAGAAAAGCTGCTGAAGTAGAGGCTGCCCTGGTGGAATGGGATCTGATCCCCGTGGGCAAAGATTTACCATGGTGCAAGTAGCAGAAACAAATGCAATGGCTTATCCACTTAGAAACAGTCTGCTTTGATATAGCCTTCCCCTCTGATCCTGCAGCAAATGCTACCAGTAGTTGCTCAGACTTTCTTAGAGATTTTGTCCTGTTTAAGTAGAATCTTAGTTGTCTGTGTACATCCAATGAATGCAGAATCTGCTCCCCCTTGTTCTGCGGATTTGGGAAAAAAGTTGGCAGGTGAATGGTCTGGTTAAGAGCCACACTGGATACCCCCCCCCCTTAGTCATAAAAGAAGGATTGGTCCTGAGGGCCACCCTGTCCGGGTAAAAAATAATGAAAGGCTCCACTGCCATGAGAGCCTGTAGTTCTGAAATCCTTCTAGCTGAAGTGACTGCCAAAAGAAAAGCTGTCTTCCAAGAAAGAAATTTTATATCCACAGTAGCTGCTGGTTCAAAAGGAGGCAGGGTGAGTTTTTCCAGCACAAAATTGAGGTCCCATGCAGGAGTTGGTGCTCTCCTGGGAGGCCTTAAATTTTTGGCCCCTCTGAGATAGTTTTAGCAGTGGATGAGAAAGGAGGGGAGGCTCTGTGTTGTGATGAGCCGAGATGGCAGAGGCATGGATTTTTATTGATGAAAAAGATAGGCCCTGGTCAAGCATCTCAGTTAAGTATTGTACAATATGAATATTGGGCTTTGCTGTGTCTATTCCTTGTGCTTGGTTCCAAGCACAGAATCGCTTCCATTTATCAGCATAAGATTTTTCTAGCACTAGGCCTTCTGACTTCCAAAATGACATCCATTACAGGTTTACTGAGGGATGTAGTTTGAATAATTAGTTGATTAGCCATGCTGCAAGATTCAAAGTTTGGAGCTGAGTGTGCAGAATTTGATAATTCTGCTGAGACAATAGATGAGGTGTTTGAGGCAAGTACCACAGAGGAAGGTGTGACATAATCCTTAGAAGTGGGTACAAGTGTTGGCGAGGCCAGTCCGGAGTAATTAGAATCATTTTTGGTTTTTCCTGTCTGATTTTTAGTAAAACCTTGGAGAGTACAGGCAGAGGGGGAAAGGCATAGACTGATAGGTTTTTCCAGCTGAAGGATAGAGCATCCACTTGCCATGCTTTTTTGTGATGCATTCCTGTGCAGAATTTGTCCAACTGATAGTTTTGGGGAGAGGCAAATAGATCTAGGTCTGGGCTTCCCCATTTCTCTGTTAACATGCTGAAGATTTGTGGATCCAGTTTCCATTCGTGCGGGTCCATAAGATTTCTGCTTAGGTCGTCTGCCAGAGTATTCTGTTTTCCTGGCAGGAATCGAGCTTGAAGATGTATTTGGTAAGTCAAGGCTGTGTTCCACAAGGCCATGGCTAGTCTGAAAGGGGGTAGGAATGGGTACCCCCCTGCTTGTTTATGTACCACATAACTGTGGTGTTGACCGTCTTTATCAGTAGTTATCCTGGATGAAGTAAGTCCTTGAAGGCTGTCAGAGCATTCTGTACAGCTAGCATTTCTTTCTGGTTGATATGTAGATGCATTTGGTTTGGGCTCCATTTGTCCTGAATGCATCTCCCTGCCAGGTGGGCCCCCCCAAGCATAGTCTGATGCGTCTGTAGTTAGGGTTTGGGTGGTAGGGGGTAGAGTGAATGACAGTCCCTTGTTTTGGTGACACGTTAAAGGCAGGGAATGAGAGGAATCACTGTTTCCAGGCTGTGACAATGTTGACTCCATAAGCTTTTTAGGTACCACATTGAAGTTTTCTCATATGCAGTCTCGCATATGGAATTAGTAGAATGCAGGATGCCATGAACCCCAAAGCCTGCAGAATTTGTCTTGCAGATAACTGGGTTTTTGTTGCCATTTGTTTGAAGTATGTTGTCAATTGCATTTGTTTGTCTGGCGTGAGCTAAGCCATCTGGGCAGTTGTATTCAAGCTTGCACCCAGGAATGTAATTATTTGAGAGGGTACCAGTTGTGATTTCTTTTCATTTATGGTGTACCCGAGGCATGCTAGAAGCCTTTTTACAAATGCCAGATGTTGAAGAAGAGTGTCCTTGTCCTCTGCCTGAATTAGACAATCATCCAGATAAGGATAAATTTGAATGTTTCTTTGTCTGCAGAATGCAATTACTGGTGCCAGGCACTTTGTAAAGACCCTGGGCGAAGTAGATAAGCCAAAGGGCAGTGCAGAGAATTGGTAATGCAAAAAAACTGCTTTGAAGAGGAGGTATCTTCTGCAAGATTCCCTTATTGGGATATGCAGGTATGCCTCTTTTAAGTCTAGAGTTACCAACCAGGCATTTCTGCCTAGCATAGGTAGTAGCTGTTGTAAAGTCAGCATTTTGAAATGCCCAGGAATGTGTTCAGAACTGATAAGTCCAGTATTGGACACCATGATTTGTCTTTTCTGGGTACCAGGAAAAGTCTTGAATAAAATCCTTTTCCTTTTTCCTTGTCTGGTACCGGTTGAATAGACCCCATATTCATGAGGGACATGACTTGTTTCTGGGCCTCTGCCCACTGGTTTTGTGGCAGATATGGCCATCCGTTTGGAATTGGCAAGGTATGGAAATTAAATCTGTACCCCTGGGATACTATGTTTAATACCCACTTGTCCTGGGTTATTAACTGCCAATTTTGAGCATGAAGTGCTAGTTTTCCCCCCAAGGGGGCTGCCAAAAGATAAGTGCTTGGAAATGGTAGAGGAAAGTCATTGAGACTGCTTACTGTATGGTTGTGCTTTGTTACCTCCAGATTTGGAGGTGGAGGCACCCCATTGCTTTGACCTGTAAGATCCCTGTGATTGATATCTGGAGCCTTTGGAGTGCCTGGGTTTGCTCTGAGTGGCTCTGTTAGACACAGGAAAGGACCAGTTCTTAGTAGGCCAGTGCCTACTGAACTTGGGTGGCTGCACTTGCAAGAAATCTTTTACAGTTTGCATAGATTTAGCTTTGTCTTCCATTTTCTTCAAAACCTCTTCCGCCTTATTACCAAACAGACTACCATGATGTAAAAGGGCATCCAACAATTTAGCTTTAACATGATCAGGCAGATTTTGCTCCTTGAGCCAGGCATGCCTTCTGATCACAGATCCAGTTACGGTGGCCCTGCAAGAGGTCTCCAAGGAATCAAAACCACATTGCAAAGTATGCTTTCCAACCTGTTCTGCTGAATGCAATAAATCTTGTAACTCTATTTTCCACACAATCAGAAATCAACATCATTTTCTGTTTCAGTAAGCCCATAACATGCTGTTGAAATTTAAGCATATGAAACTGGCAGTTTAAAGCCCTGATTGCCAAGGTTGCAGATGTATAAACCCTTCTTACCCCATCTATCCAGCGCCCTGGAATCTCTATCAAAAGGGGTAGGATTTTTGGCTGTAGAAGCCTTAACACCCTTGGGACCCTGGGAAATAGTCTCAGGATCAGCAGCAGGATTTTTGAAAAGAAATTTGTGGATGTCAGGAACCCTGATATCTGTAACATCTGTATGGCTTACTAGGAGCTGGAGGCAGGGAATCAGGAGCCATGCTTGATTCCGAGAACACATCATCAACAATGTCTAATACAGGTGGTATTGCCAAAGGCCTATGCTGAGGAAGAAGAAGGAAATCCCTAAGCCTCTTCTTTGATTCAGAGAATTCCTGACTCTCCCAGTGAAAATGTTCCCTTAAAGTATGCAAAGTCTCTCCAAAAGAGTAATCCTCAGATGGATTCCTCTGCATCAAAATCCTCATAAGGTGGAATAGAAAATTCCTGATAAGAAGAAGAACCAGAAGAAATGGAAACCTGATCTGAAAATTCATAATCAGTGCCTTGCCTAGGCCTCTTACCGGGGGAGGTTGAGAACCCCTGATCAGGGTAATTAAATCCTCAGCCATTTTGATCATTTGCTTTTTAGGCATAGGGGCCTGAGCACGTGGCTCATGCGTTGGTCTTTTAAACACAGAGTCGTTTTTTACCTTGTTTTTGTTGATGGCATCGGTTTAATATAAAAATTTTGAGGCCTGAAAACACCCTCAGAAGCCGGTGCCTGCTCAGCGGCTCCAGACCCATCCAGGGGAGAGACATCAGCGGGTTCAATACTTTGCAAATTTAGCGGCATACCAGACTCCGAATGGGTCTTGGTAGAGGCCTGCAACTCAAAAGTAGCGGGTATTAGGGGCTGCGAAAGCGCTTCACTGAGTACCGGCGACTGGCTTAGGAGAAGCTTTGTCATCGTTTTTTGACCTTGACGGTCTGACTCTGTCTTTTTCCTTGTGTTTTTTGTGAACTCCGGTAGTCGGATTGCTAACTGATGACATTTCAGGGTAGTTAAATCTTGAACCAAAATATTTAGAAGCAAAAATATAATGACGCATAATAGTGCATTGGTTAAATTTAGCAAAAAACCAACAGTAAGGCACGTTGTGATCAGGGCCTAGGCAAGGAACACAGTACAAATGAAAATCCTTATGAGGTATTTGCTTCCCACAAGTAATGCAATTATTAACTTTTACTGACATCGGTAAGGAGCAAGAAAAAGTTTCCCCAACGGGGTACTTAGCTTTAGTTTGAAGACTTCGGTTCTGAAACTCGAAAACGAAAATTTCAGGAATCGGCCGACCGGCACTTGCGAACTGCTTCTGCTTCGGGAACCACGCAGCAAGAAAGACTGATTAAAATGGCGTCGGCTGCATGTTTTATACCCCTGACGTCATGGAAGAGGAGACAGCAACTGACGCAGGACCCAAAACGTTGTTATTCAGGCCGACTGAGGGCAACCTGCCAGCATATTACTCAAATGTAATGCCTGCAACAGTGAAACATGAAGAACATCTATGTCGCAAAGCTGATGCAGTCACGGTGGTAAAGAAAGTTTTGTATAGTTATATACCGAGATTCGGTATACCCAGCATTGCTAACAGTGACCAGGAAACTCTTTTTAATAACACACTGTGCAAAAAACGAAGTAAAATTTAATACTAAGTTGAGTCGTCATTGTCCCAACCATCCCCAGTCATCTGGATTAGTGGAAAGGCTAAACAGGACACTTAAAAATAAAATTTCAAAAATGTGTGCTGAAACCCACTTAAAGTGGCACAAAACACTTCCCTGAGCATTAATGAGTATGAGGACCTCATTGAATACCACCAGGAAGTTGAGTCCATATGAAATATTAATGGGGAGACCCATGGCCCTTCCAGCTACCCCTCCAGTGGAAAAAGCCGATTTAACTTTGTCAGATGATGCTATGATTTCTTATTGTAGGAAACTCATTAATATTTTGCAGCAATATCATCGAACGGTAAGAGCAGCATTACCAAAGCCTCCTGACCAGCACTGTCATCAACTACAACCGGGAGATTGGGTGGGCGTAAAAATTTTCCAGAGGAAAATCCTGCTAACTACCTTGACTGTAGTTCGCTGTGCAGGACTACCAACATGGATCCATTCATCTCATTGCAAAAAGACCTGTCATATGGGGATCCCACATGAATCATCGCAGCCAACAGAGGGAAATCGAGGTGTGACAGATAAATCATCTACCCAGTGAAAAGGTCAACTTCTGTAGCAGCCCATGATGAATCCAGTGACAACAGGTACTTTTGCTTTGTTTCTGCAGCTGTTCCCTTCTGTAAACTTGTCGACAGAAAACAGTTTCTTGCTGATCCTTCGGCAGTATGCCAAAAATCTAAACAAAACAAACTGCTGGATATGTTCGCATACACCTCATCATTCTAAGGCAGTGATGCCTATGATTCCCATCCCTGCATCACAGATGTCATTTAAAAATGACCTTAATGACATCAGCTTAACCTGGCATAATATAACTGATTTTCAAAGGTCATGTCTCTTCCACTTGCAACCACACATCATGGAGACACATGTTATGCCAGAAATGACACTGTACCAGTAGGAAAAAGCAAATGTAATGACACCAGGCATAAAAGTGTGTTAGACTCTTTGCACTTAAAAAAACTATGACTGGACGCGTGGCATGGGTATAATAAGTGACTGTTATTACATCTGTGGTGATCGTGCCTACCCCTGGTTGCCTACAAACTGGTCGGGATGTTGTTTTGTAGGCTATATTACTATCGCTATTCAACACTTTGACCACCCAACAGCAGGTAGACTGAAAAATAAGCGAACAACCTACTTGACAGAGCAAGTCTTTTTCAATTTTTAATCCTGGGTATGGAGTGTAAAGGACAATATTTGAAATTACCATGCTTGCTCAAATTCTGCAGGAGGTGGCCAACAAAACTTCACATCACATCAGGATGGCAAATCAAAAACTGACTGAAATGAGAACGGTGGTATCACAGAATTGAATGGCACATGATATAATGCTTGCTACAAAAGGGGGGTCATGTGCCCTCATAGGGAGTCGTTGCTGTTTATATATAAGCGACTATCATGTTGAACAGAAAAACCTAGCAAATTTAATGGAACAAAGGGCCAAAGATTTGGACTGCACATCAAAACAATAGACACTTTCTAGATAGTTGGGCAGTATTTTTGATAACCTGGGAACTAGCCTAATCCAGGGTATTGTCAGTGTACTTTTTATTATATTTGTAATCATTTTGGTATTTTCTATTCTAAAGGCTGTGATTACAAGATGTTTAACCTCACCTGCACATGAAATGCCACAGCATGCACCAATCAATGACAGTTGTATTTTGACAGAAAATGATAATGACTATTACAACGCAGAGGCGTATTTTATCAAGTTAAGAAAAATAAAAATATAATTATATGTATGGTATGACACTGACAGTGTTAGAGGGAGGAAACTGTTACAGGACAAGACCAACTTATCAAAATGTATATTCATTTCAGTTTATTAATGATGCTATAATATGACTGTTAAAAAAAACAAATATAATTTGTATGCAGGGCTGGGAAAAAATACAGCTTCATTATCTACAGTATTGCTGTTTCTTAACTGCATTCTTTTAATACGTAATAAGGAAAAAGTATGTGTGCATGTTAGTTACTACAAAAGGAATTTGTTAGTTTGACTTCTCCACGCTAGGAGTGCATTGTTGCTAGGGCAGGTTTGAAACATCCAAGGTCAGAAACAAGACCCCTTCGAAGCAGATGAATCATGTATAGAAAGGTGTTCACGTGAAATCCGAGGTAAAATCACGAGGGATAAGGACATTTGCAAAGTTTTCTATTCATCAGAGTAACTGTAACATAATAAAACTGCATGACCAGTTTAGATAAGAAAATGTATAAAATACAGGTTTTGTATGTAAAGTGAGAATACTTCATCAAAGGCTATGAAGATCATCTCCCAGCACTGTATGAATAAAATTTCTGTTTGGACATCCTGAAGTGTTGTTCCTGACTGAAGGCATATAAAGTAAATTCTTAATGTTATTTATTTATGACTACAAATCTATAAGAACAGGAAAAGGAATTAGATTTAGAAAAGAAAAAAGAACTTATGGAATTATGGAAAAATCAGTTGAATGTGAGAGTTTTATGAGAATTGGACTGTTTGGTGGCTTCATTTTAGAGAAAAATATAAAAAGTGTTTTTTAGAATGTACAAGAAAGAAAATAAAAGAAAGAGAGAGATAAAAGATACTAAGTCAAGAAAAATTCAGAGACTTATTAGAGACGAAAAATTCCTTTTATGAAAATGAAATAAAAATATATAAAACGAATCAAATTAAAATGAACAACTTGTTATATAAATAAAACTTTTGTTTACAATGAAAGAAGGAAGAGGTAGCACCATATCTGTGTAAAATAATAAAAGAAGGAAAAATAGTAAGAGATTTAAAAAATAAGGAAGGCAAGCAAATAAGACAGTAAGAAGGAATATACAACTAAAAATATATGTATTGGAATTATTTGTTAAAAAGAGAAGAAAACAGAAAAAATTGACAAAGGTGAAAATTTAAATAACAAAGATATTGAGTATTTAGAACAAAAAACTATGAAATTGAATGAAATTCTAAAAGATATTAAAATACATTAACATGAATTATGCAATATGACTGGACAGAACTGAATATGATATGTATAAAGAAATGGAGTGGCAAAAAATATTTTTTCTAGAAATTATGAATGAATGATTAGAAATTGGAATTAAATAGAAGGAGATGTGTACAGGAGTTATAAAATGTATATTTGAAAACAGGAAATAAAGCGGAGATAAATAACTGAAGACCTATAACACTGAATAATATGGATTATAAAATTTTTATGAGAATAATAAAAAAGGTTACAAAAATGGATAGAATATATGATCAAAACGTATTTGGAAGAAAAGGAAAAGGAAGTCGAGAGTTATTATGGATAACAGGAGAAATAACTGATGAAATTATAAATAAAAATGTAGAAGCGAAAGCTATGATGGGGATATAAGTAAAGCCTATGATAATATTCAAAATAAATCATTATGGGGAATTTTGCAGGTATATAATGTAAGCAAAAACATATTTCAAGTAATAAAATCTGTTTATGAAAGCAAATATGCGAAAGTAAATGTAAATGGCTGGACTGGGGAAGAAATAAAAATGGAATGTGTAATAAAGCAGGGCTGCGCTGCTAGTAGTATAATTTTCTCATTAGTTATGAATGGAACAATGAAGGAAATTAATAAAATACCAAGTAGCAGTGGATACAAAATGATGAAGGAAGTACAACTGCTACCAATAATATATAATTATGTGGATGATCTTGTATTAATTGTTAAAAATAAAGTAAGGATGGAAAAAGTAAGTATAAATGTAAAAAATGGTTTAGTTATAAATAGAGAGAAAAGTAAAGGATTTGGTTTTGAAGATATGATAGCAGGTATTGAGTTCAATGAAAAATATACAGATATATTTGGAAGGAATGAATACAGACAACAATTGGATAATGTACTCAAATAAGTAAAGGGTATGACTATTTTTAGAAATCATATATATTTTCATACAGAAAAAAGCACACTTGTTGAATGCCATGGTTGTTGTTGTTATTGTGTCTTTCGGCTTTTCCCAGTTAGGGGTCGCCACAGCGGAACTCCGGTCCGCTAATGATTGGCAGTAGATTTTTACATGCCGAGTTGCCGGCCCTGACACACAACTTTCAACAAAGGTACGCCCATTCACGCATGTTTCCACACAGAAGACGCTCTAGCTGAGAATCGAACAAGACGTCTTACTGTGAGGCAACAACGCTACCGCAGCACCACCACTGCAGTGCTCTTGTTGAATGCCATGGTAATAGGAAAAATTTTTTCATACTTAATAGGAATCATATAGACGTTAGCAACATGAGCAATTTTTCCTGTCGAATGCCATGGTAATAGGAAAAATTGCTTTTGTTGCTAACGTCTATATGATTCCTATTAAGTATGAAAAGGAACTAAGAATATTTATATTTTCTTTTATATGGGGCTCTAGACTGAATTCAGTGAAGAGAGGGATTCTATATATGAAAGAAGAGCAAGGAGGCTTGGGTTTAATAAACCCAATAGTACATGCAGCATCTTTAATTTTGTGTAACGTATTAAAAGGAATTATGACGGAAAATAAATACTTGATAGAAATGATACTATATTACAAATATAAAGAATTCTGGGAAGGAATGGAAGTTAAAAAAGAAGTAAAAGCATTGTGAATGAAGAAATGAAAGAGCACCAAAACAAAATGGTGTTATGGAAAATGAAAAAGAACATATGTCAGTAAAATAGAAAGGAATGCTACTTAAATATTATGAAAGAATTGTATTGCATTGATCCATGGAAATATTTAGAAATATTTAAGAAAAAAGCCATAATGATGAAATATAACTATAAAAAGATTAAAGAATGTAATCATTTTTTTATGGAGATTGTCTATTAGAAAATTGCTGTTTAAGGCAAATATGTCATACAAGAAAAAGCAAGGCAGAATATGTTATACATGGTAAGAGTTTGAGACTACTGAGGCATGTGTTTTTGAAATGTGAAAGAGAGTTAATAATTTGTGGAAAGAAATATGTAAACAAAATAGGGTGAAAAGTTTGTTAAAATTTGAGCAAATAAATATGGACGTACTAGAATTTGGTTATTATGGTGTATGAAAACAGGAAGAAGTGAAGACAATGGGCAGAGTAATATTTTATGTTTCATGGACGATTTGGAATGAGAAACTAAATGAAATTAAATACAATAGAAAATGGACTTTGACAAAGATTCTGGAGAAGATAAAGTTTTGGTTGTGTTTAAAAGAGTGGGAGATGCTTAAATTGAAGTTTATAATATAGAGAGATTTGCAAATATATGTAAATAGGTAAATAACATGTAATGTATACAACAATAAAAAACCCTATGGAAAATTATCAGTTTTACTTATATCATGATCTGTATACTTTTACAACTAAGTCTTCATCTCAACAACCCAAGATTACAGCCTATTATCTTAAACATGCTTTTGTCCAGGCTTTCTTCTCTTTTTTACACTGCAGTACCTACATTTCTTAAAACTAAACAAGAAGAAAGAAGACAAAAAGGGGACCTGTATCCCTATAAAACACAAAAACAACAGAAAATACTTAACTATATAACATGCAGTATGCATCATATTTTATAAAAAAAAAATAGTTTTACTAACAGTTACCTCTTTCCTTCCTCCTCCAGTCTCCTTAATGTTCTTCCAAACATTAAAGACATGAAGGAGGGCATATGCTTTGGAGTGATCTAAAAGTAAGACAAAGTCAAAAAGTTCAAGTTTTCCTGGTTTTCTTCTTCAGCAAAATTGTACAAATGTGATCGATGGTTTGTAATCCCACATTTACTTGTTAATTTATCAATTACTGGTTGTCTTTCTGTTGCTCTCCATCTCCTACCTCCAGTCTCTGCTTTTTCAGTGTACTCCTGGTTTCTCTAGTCAACTCTTGTGCTTTTCTCTGCCTCTGAAGCATTCTCCTTTCCAACATCAGAAAAAGCTTCACTGGCAAATTCTCTCTCTATGTGCTTTACTATCAAAAGAATAAGAAGCAGATTCCTCTTCTGTTTGATAGATCACATAGGTTCATAGGTTGGTACTAGGCTATCGGCCCTTGGGCCTATAAAAGCCTAGCCATAACAATTCCCTGTATATTTCTTCCCACAATACTTACTTCCCTGACGTGATCCCCGGGGTGAACTTCCTGTCTCCCATCCAATCATCAAGGTTCCTTTTGAAGAGGGCCAAGAAGGCGCTCTGCTTAACATATATGGGAAAGTCTATTCCAGAGAATGGGGAGTCTCTGGATCAGGAGCTTCTCTCTCCAGCATGTTTTGTTCATTGTGATGACAAGGTTTAGATCCCTGGAGCGTGTGGCTCTGATGTCCAACAGCTCAGGGTTTGACATGGCCTTGTATGTTAAGCAGAGATCACCTCTGAGTAGACGATATGCCACAGAGTATAGCTGGAGTTTTTTTTAGATGGTCAGCATAGGGCATCTGCTTTAGGCCTGTGATTCTTTTAGTGAGGTATTTCTGCGGCCTTTCCAGCTGTTGCATATGTCTTGTGCGTCTTTGTTGGACAAACTTTTGTATTTCTTCTTTAACATGTTCTGAATCAAAAATGGCTTTTATCTAGCAGGGAAAAATAATTCTAAAGATAGCACACCTGGCTATCAATATTCCCTGATTACTGGAATAAATTTACTCCTCTTCTGCCTGGTGTATCGTGACTAATCATTTTCCACAAGTACTCTATTATCTCCAACTTTTAGTACTTTGTCCTTCTACCATAGTTTTATCAGAATCATCTCTTTCTGCTGGTAGGATTGTATCTTTACTATTACAGGTCTTGGTTGCTTTCTCATGGGCAGGTTTGGAGCATACGCACAATCTGACCTTTCAATTAAAATGTTCTGCTGTGGAATACGAGTCTAGTTGCTTATTTGTGCTTTTATAAAATTAATACAGTCTATTCTTTCCAGCTTCTCTGATATAGTAGAAAACCTCAGGTTTTCCCTAAATGCTCTGTCCTCTAATTCTACAATTCTTTTGAAACATCTCTTCTTGAACAGTCTCATACTCGGCCTTTTCTTTATTTCAACCTCTGATTTTTGCAGTTTTATTAGCTCATCTGAATATGTTTAAAGCTTCTTCCATTGTTTAAGCCTTTTGTTATTTAAGTTGATATACCCCTTCGGTGTTTCATTTATTGTAATCAGCTTTGAGTACATTTAGCTTATTTTATTTTCCTCTAGACTACTGGAAGTCATGTTTAAGCTGGAGAATGAACAGTTTTTTGCTTAACAGTTGCAGGATTCTCCCAGCCAGTGTTTCCTCCTCACCTTTTGTGGTTGATTTTTTTCCAGCTTTCTAAATTTCTTCTTTGCTAGCATCCAGGCATTGCATTTACCAGCCAGTAACTACAAGTTACCCAAAAAGACATTCACTGGCTCTGTTTTCTAAGCTTCTGTTTTCACACTGGGAGAGCTAAAATTAAGTTACTTAGTGTGTAGCCATCTTGGAAATGCATACATTTCCTCACTCAAGTAATGTAGACAGACTCAAGGAATGAGGTATAACCCCCTATGTCACCTACTGGATATCTGGGTGACTCTCAGGTAGGACTCAAAAGTTAGGGTAACATAATCCACCTATACAAAGAGGCTGGTTAATAGCAGAATTCCCTCAGATTTCTATGCTGGATCCACTTCTTTTTGACATCTATTTCTATGAAGTCAAGGCCAATGTCAATGGTCTCTAGCCTCTACAAGTCTGGAGATGACTGCAAACTAGGTGTAAGCAATAAACAAGGTCATATAATATCTCCCTCTCCAAGATATGTATCTTCAAATAAAGTCTGACTCAGACAAATAACTGGTGCCAGAACCCAAATAAAAAACTCAGTGCCAAGAAATGCACAATAGTATCATTTGGGAAGTTGGCTACCCTTGGAAACTACCTAATTGATAGCACACCCCTAAAAGTAGACTCTGTAGTCAAAGATTTGGGGATGTATATAGACATTAACTTGACCTTCAACCATTATGTGTCTACAGTAGTAAGAAAAACATTCCATGTTGCGCATCTTACAAGCAAGGGTATGGTATCTAGTCGAAAGAAGTCATCATGCCACTCTATTCAGCCTCATCAGGCCAATAATTGAATACAATGCCCCTTTAGTATGAACTGGCACAGCCAGCGGAACTGGAACGTCCACTGAGGTTACTCAGAAAAAAAGATAAAGGGCGTAATCAACATGTTATAAGCAGATGGCCTCAAAGTTGCATCCTTCTACTGGGTCACCTAACAACTGCTGATGGCATGGCATACAAGGCATCCCTGGATTCCACTCTGATGGTCCTTGTGCATATCCACAAATAAATAGCATCAAAATTATCTGATCAACGGACTTAAACTTTGCGACATACATACAACATACCAGAGGGACAGGTATGTGTCTCAGAGACTACATCTTTAAAACAGGCTTCCCGTCCATATGAAGCACAGTTCATCCTTAAACAATGGAAGGACAATTTGGACCAGTGGATGAGGAATCAGAAATTCACCTCTAGTTTGCCACCTCTTGCTGTCAGTGTTTGAACACCCAAGCCCAAGCCTACAATTACTGCTTAGAATAAGGTTAAGGTTCCTAAAATGTGTCAGATAGATTTGGGATGGATGGATAGGTTTAAATAGGCCCTGTTGTCTTTAGCCAAGAACACACTTAGGAACTTTTAGAACAGCTGATTGTGATATTTTGACTTTCAAGCTTAACAATGGCAAAGTTGTTAACTGAATGTCAGACACATAGCTTTATGAATATTATATAATCATGTAATTATAACATGGTTGTATCAGAAATCAGTGCTGGAATACTAATTGTAGTCTGCATAGGGACTGCATGGTGTATTGTACACTGAAAAAAGTTAATGTTTACATTACTCAAAAAAAAAAAAAACACAGATGTTTCTAGGAACAAATGGTATTCTTGTGTATATCTAGAATTAGGAAGAAAGTCACTGACAAAGATCTGGAATGCTTTATTTAATAATACTTTTCAAAGGGGGCATCCTGGAAGGAGGCTGTGTTCGCTGTATTGCCAAAGAGGGTAAAGACAGATCAGACCCAGCTTCATACAGAACTGTTTCAATTTTAAGCCATGACTATAAAGTTTTTTAAGTCTATACTACCAAAACTATGGCAAAGGTGTTGCTAAAACTGATAGCAATGGATCAATGTGGTTTTGTGGAGGGGAGGCAAACATTTGACAATACTGACAGAACAATGATGATCCAGAGGGAAGCAGAATATAAGAAAATACAGCTGTTGTTGGCAGGTCATGATGTAGAGAAAGCATTCAACAAAATAAGTGGGAATTTTATTAATATGGCAATGGAAGCATTTGCTGATATAATAAGGTTAATTAGGGGGATATAGGAAGGATATGAGGTAAAAAATTAAAGTAGGAGGATCCTCTCTGATGAGCTGTATTTGAACAGGGGAACTAGGCATGGGTATCCTTTTTCTACTTTGTTCTTTGCTTTCTATTTAGAGTTATTGGCAAAGAAAATGGACTCCGAAATTAAAGGATATAATTAGTATGGTAAGGGTGATGAAGGATAATGAGAGAAATGTACTCACAAGCGAGGAGAGTGTGTTGAGCAGATGGAAAGAGTACTTTGAGGGGCTGATAAATAAAGAGAAAGAGAAGGGGAGAGAAGGTTGGGATGATGCGCGGTTAGTGAATCATGAAGTGCAGTGGATTAACAAGGAGGAAGTAAGGATAACTATGAAGAGGATGAAGAATGGAAAGGCTGTTGGTCCAGATGACATGCCTGTGGAAGCATGGAGGTGTTTAGGTGAAATGGCAGGGGAGTTTTTAACTAGATTGTTTAATGAAATCTTGGAAAGTGAGAGGATGCCTGAGGAATGGAGAAAAAGTGTTTTGATACCGATTTTTAAGAATAAGGGTGATGTACAGAGTTGTAACTAGAGAGGGATTAACTTGATCAGTCACAGCATGAAGTTATGGGAAAGAGTAGTGGAAGCTAGGTTAAGAAGGGAGGTGATGATTAGTGATCAGCAGTATGGTTTCATGCCAGGAAAGAGCATTACAGATGCGATGTTTGCTCAGAGAGTGTTGATGTAGAAGTACAGAGAAGGTCAGAAGGGGTTGCATTGTGTCTTTGTGGACTTACAGAAAGCATATGACAGGGTGCCTAGAGAGGAGTTGTGTATTGTATGAGGAAGTCGGGAGTGTTCAGAGAAGTAAGAGAGGTACAGGATATGTACGAGGGTAGTGCGACAGTGGTGAGGTCTGCGGTGGGAGTGACGGATGCGTTTGAGGTGGGATTACATCAAGGATCAGCTCCGAGCCCTTTCTTATTTGCAATGGTGATGGACAGGTTGACAGACAAGATCAGACAGGAGTCCCTGTGGACTATGATGTTTGCAGATGACATTGTGATCTGTAGTGAGAGTAGGGAACAGGTGGAGGAGACCCTGGAGAGGTGGAGATATGCTCTAGAGAGAAGAGGAATGAAGGTCAGCAGGAATAAGACAGAATATATGTGTGTGAATGAGAGGGAGGATAGAGGAATGGTGAGGATGCAGGGAGTAGAGGTGGCGAAGGTGGATGAGGTTAAATACTTGGGATCAACAGTTCAGAGTAATGGTGAGTGTGGAAGAGAGGTGAAGAAGAGAGTACAGGCAGGATGGAGTGGGTGGAGAAGAGTGTCAGGAGTGATTTGTGACAGACGAGTACCAGTAAGAGTGAAAGAGAAGGTCTACAAGAGGGTAGTGAGACCAGCTATGTTACATGGAGACAGTGGCATTGACAAAAAGGCAGGAGTCAGAGCTTGACGTGGCAGAGATGAAGATGTTAAGATTTGCACTGGGTGTGGCGAGAATGGACAGGATTAAGAATAAGTACATTAGAGGGTCAGCCCAGGATGGAAGGCTTGGAGACAAAGCCAGAGAGGCAAGATTACGTTGGTTTGGACATGTGGTGAGGAGGGATGCAGAGTATATTGGGAAAAAGATGCTATGGATGAAGCTGCCAGGTAAAAGGAAAAGAGGAAGGCCTAAGATAAGGTTTATGGATGTGGTGAGAGAGGACATGCAGGTGGTTGGTGTGACAGAGCAAGATGCAGAGGACAGGAAGAAATGGAAACAGTTTATCCGCTGTGACAACCCCTAATGGGAGCAGCCGAAAGAAGAAGAAGAATTAGTATGGTAATCAAGAAGAGTTGGCTTTATCTGCAGATGATACTACCTTGTGCTGATAAATCCAGAAAAAGATATCTCATTGTTATGGAACATTTTACTACAGCTTCAAAATTTTGAGGATATAAAATTAATGAAGATAAAACAAAGAGACTAAACAAAAGATAATACAAAAACTGTAAAACTGGAAGCTCTTATTTATGGATATGGATAGTGAGATGATAAGTGAAAATATTTTAGTCCCTTCAGTTTTATATACAGGTCAGGCATATTTTATCAAACACAGGATAAGTTGTGGACAATAATTAATAAAGAGTTGAAGGAATTTATCTCTGAAATGGAAGAGGGCAAGAGTTAAGTGGGATTAGTTGATACTTCCAACAGAACAAGGTGTTTAGGATTACCTGATTTGAATTGACATTTTAGAGCCACACAATTAAGGCTCATACACAACAAAAGCAGAAAGCTATAATTCAAATTGGAAAGGAGAAGTTGGCAGATTTTACAAATGTCCTAGAGAGGGGGTTGGATTTTGCTATGCAGAGCCTTAAGGAGAATAATAATAACCATACAGAACATTAAATTCATAAAATAACAGAAAGTATTCTAAGAACAAAGCCAGCACCAAAATAATGAGGAGAGTTTGCCAATAGGGATGACTAAAAGTAGGGGTACAGAAAATAGGCAAAGGGGGATGGAGATAACAGACTGGGATGACATTTGGACTGCAAGCTAGACACTGCCTTCCCTACCAGGGATTAATACAAGAGTACATGCAAACAGAAAAGGGATAGGGAACCATAAATTAAAGATCTGCTCTACTAAGAGATTTTAGTTGGAAGCTGCTGTTAAAAAAGACAGAATTAGTATGGCATATAAAATATTACACAACTATAGGGATCAATCACAGGAGGACAGAATAGACTGGGAATAGAAAGCATATAAGCAATTCACAAAGAAATAATAGGAAGACATACATATAGCTGCCAAGTATGCAACAGAGTCTAGAAAACTTAGGATTTTTTCCTGGAAGTGTTTGCATAGGTACTTTTATATGCTAAGCAGACTCCAAAGAATTTTTCCTCTGGTAGATAGCAAATGGAGGTGTAATGGGCAAGAAAGAGGCGAGGTTAAAAAAGATTGGGAAGAGAGACTGGAAAAAAAACTTGCAAAGGAACAATGGGGGGCATATGTATGTCTCCCAGGTATGCAACAAAGTCCAGAAGGCTTACGTTTTTTCTTGGAAGTTGCGTAGGTATTTTATACCCAATGAAGACTTCAGAGAGTTTTTCCTCAGATAGCAGAAGTTGGCAGTGTGATAGGGCAGAAAGAGGTAGCTGTGAGTATATATATATATATATATATATATATATATATATATATATATATATATATATATATGTATATGTATATATAGATATATATATACAGATATAGATATATATATATATATATACATATATATATATTTATTTATATATTTTATTGGGAGTATAATGAGTTGGCAGATTTAAAAAACTTTCTACAGAGTACTCTGTCAGAAATACAGGGAAAGCAAATGGCTGCATCTAAGGAAAATATTCTTTTGAGGTGATACACAGGATCTGAACTGCTTAGACATAGTAAAGCCTTGTTAAGTTAATTCTGTTATCAGAAAATGGAAGTCTAAACCAACTCTATTTGAAGTAGTGAATATTGTAAAAGAGAGAAAAGAACTGGAAGAGGAATCTTTAGAAAAGGGAAGGATTTACAAATAAATGGAAACTGAGGAATAATACATGCAAAATAATGTTGAGGAGGAGGAGTGAGGTTTAAGGGAAGGCAAGAATTGAGCAATTTATGTAATCAAGGACTAAATAAGAGTTGCAACATATTATATGTATAAATGTATGTAAATAAATTGTTAATAGGGTTTGTTTCATTTTCTGTCTTTTTTAATTTCTCCAAATCTTCTGGGTTTCTAATACCATGACGGGAAACGGCCTCATCCCTTAGTCAAAGTTCATAGGTGTGTACTAAGCTAATGGCCCTGGAGCCTTTACAAACCTAGCCCATAGGATTACCCTGACATCATGCCACCCAACCTTAGTTCCCAGTGCTTCTGTTGAGTAGAGTCACTGGAGTGATCCCAAGGTTAACTTTTCTATTTCCTATCCACTCATCAAGGTTTCTCTTGAAGAGGGCCAGTGAGGTGTTTGACATGTATGGGAAGTCTATTCTATAGCAAGGGCAGTCTCTGGGTTATGAACCTGTCCCTCCAGCACGCTGTTGACTGTGGTAATGAGGTTGAGGTCACTGGAGCGTGTGGTGTGGAGGGATTGGGATTTCTTTAGATGTAGCATTTCTAACAGAGCTGGAGCAGACATGGCTTTGTATGTCAAGCAGAGACCACCTCTAAGTAAGCGATATGAGACAGAGAATAGTTGGGAGTTTTTTTGAGTCTGTCCATATAGGACATGTTTAATGCCTAGGATCCTCTTTGTGAGGTACTTTTGTGGCCACTCCAGTTGTTGCAGGTGTCTAGTGAGGTACATGCCAAATGGGGCACTGCACTTGATGATTGGCCTAATGAGGGAAGAGTAGAGGGAGACAATGACCTCTTTCTTCCTGGATGCAAAACCCTTAGTAATGAGATGTGCCACATAGAAAGACTTTCTGACCATAGTGGCAATGTGGTGGTCAAAAGACAGGCTGCTGTCAACCTGTGTTCCCAGATATCTTATAACACCTGTGTTCAGTGGACTGCCATTGATGTGGTAATTCATGGGAACTGGGTTTTTCCCAAAGGGGATGACGACATTTTTTGGCACTGAGCTTAAGGCCATGGTTCTGACACCAGTCGTTGGTCTCAGTGAGGCCTTTCTGTAGGATGTCAACATCACTTGGGGAGTTGATAATAGCTCCCAGCGTGCAATCGTCTGCAAACTTTGTCAGCCAGAGAACCTTTGTGTTGGCCTGGACTTCAGAGAAGTAGACACCAAACAGGAGAGGACCCAGGACTGAACCCTGTGGGACTCCACTCATGACTGGTCGGCAGTCTGACTTGGAGTCTGCTGCTTTCACACTTTGGGTTCTGTCTGTGAGCCAGTATGATTAAAGTTCATGAAATTAGTATTATTTCAATCTTTGATGTCAGCCAGAAGTGGTCTTTGCAGCATCCGTAGTGTGCCCAGTCACGACTCCTCCTGCAATTCATACGGAGTTACATGTATTGGTAACATATCTAAATGTGATTGTAGATTATTTTTTATAAGACCTGTTGCTACTACTACTTACTGGAACTGTCTGGTTATCTTTCTTTCACACTGCTTTCATTTCTGCCTGCAAATCCTGATATTTTATGACTTTGTGTCTCTCTGTATGCAAGACACTGTAGTCAATGGGTGTGGCAATTTCAATGATCAATGGTACTTTTGTCTAGTTTTCATGGACCACTATATCTGGTTTTCTAGCATCTATATTTTGAACTGTTGGTAATGGGTGGGCCCATGTAATGTAATGGGTGAGCCCATGTAATGTAGACTTCATCATTTTTTATGATGCTTTGTGGCTCATGTTTCCAGTATTTTTCAGCCACTTCAATACCATAATGTTTGCACAGTCAGCAGTGCAACAGTCTTGCCACATTATTATGCTTTTCATTAAATAATCCTTCTGCCATCAGTATGTCACAAACAGCAACAAGGTGTGAAAGTGTTTCCAATTCTGTTTTACAAAACCTACATTTGTTTCTCCCACATGTCCAATGGACTTTGTAAACCAACATGTATGTAAGCCCACTGTCTTGTACTGCCAATATTAACCTTTCATCTCTTGGTTTGAATTCACTTCTCCGTAACCATTCCGGTGTTCGTTCCTGATCAACATGAGATTCTTCCAAAAGTTTTCTATACTTGCAACTATATTTATACATTTTCCACATTTCTTCCCTTCTCATCTGGTCCTTCGCCTTATATTCTTTCTTTTGTTTTTTTGGCACATTCAGTTGCTGCCTGATTTTTATCTACTTGTGGTTTTATTTCCATTCCTGCTTGATGCCAATATGCTTCTGCTAGGCTAAGCAGGAAAGTCATCTAAGATTTATTCTCCTCATGTTTCAAAACTTTCACTACATTTGGGTCTTGTGATGCCACCAGATGTGTGTGCAGTCCCAGGATTGCAGATCTATACATGTAATCAATTTCAAGTAGGCCCATCCCTCCTTCAGAATGGGGAATATATAATGTTGGTATGCACTGATATTTATAAATCATCTGGTGAGCATGAAGCATCTTTCTTGTTTTCCTATCTAATCTATCCAACACTTTCTGGGGCTAGTCAATCACTCCAAAACTTTAAGTTAGGACAGGAAGAATAAACTGTTTTATAGCTTGGATTTTGTTCCTAGATATCAACACTGTTTACAGGGTTAATTTAAGTCTTCTAAAGTATTCCATACTAAGTTTTATTCACATTAGTTCATGTTTTATTGTTGATCCTTCATCAATTCCCAAATATTTATACACTCCCTCTTGTTCAATTGTTTTTATATCCATTCTTGTCCTAAACTGATGTTTTCCTGATGCTGCAGTTTTCCTGCTTTAAAAGTTAATTTTGCACATTTATCAAGACCAAGTGACATTCTTTATCTAAAAAAGTTTTGACAACTTTCAGTTATGGTTTCAGTTCATCTGATGAGCTATACCGTTTTAAATCATCGACAAAGAGAAGACAGAAGTCTTTACACTGTTGTTTTCTAGGAGCCAAATTATAGCCATGGCCTAAGCTGTAAAGTAGACAGCTTAATGGGTTTAGAGCAAGACAGAATTGCAGCCGTGACAGAGAGCCATCCTGAAATATCCCCCTTTGAATATTTATTCCTGGAATAATAATTTGTCCTTTATCATGGCTTAACTACAAAGTGGTCTGCCACTGTTTCATGGTTACTTTAATGTAGTCGATCAGTGTAGGGTGTACCTTATACATTTTTAAGCACTGTTTTATCCATGAAAGAGTGATACTATCAAATGATTTTTTGTAGTCAATCTATGCCATACTTAGATTCTTCCCCTTTTGTACAGTTCTCCACTATGACTAACAACAAATGATCCTTTGTTCCATATGTCTTTCTTTTATTGCTCTTTTGTTCTATTGCCATAATTGAGTTTTCTTTTAAATGACTATAAACTCATTGGCATAAATTCCAGTGCATAGTTTATACATCATCAGAAGGCAGGTTACTGGTCTATAATTTTAGGGTAGCTTTCAGGATCACTCAAGTACGAGGATTGTTTTTCCTGTTGTTAGCCAGGTTGGTGTCTGTTCGGGGTGCGCATATAAATAATTCTTACTCATGGCTAAATCTTAGTGCAAAGATGTTAACACTTTTAACCACAAGTTAGGTACTGCATCTGGGCTTGGGGTTTTCCAATTAGAGGCTTTTCTTAACTTTGTTTCAATCTCTCTAGCTGTCACTTCATCCCATTTCATATCCTGTACCATTAAACTTCTTATTCTTTCTTTTATTTTTTCTATCCATTTAGCATCTTTGTTATGTTCCACAGGATCTTCATAGATACTTCTCTAAAATGCATCTATTTCTTCTTTTTTCATGGTCTTTCAATTCCTTTTACGTTGTTTCCCAGTTCTCTATAAAACTTTTTTGGGTCATAAATAAACTGCTTATTCATTTCTTTATCTATGTATCTTCTACGTTTTTCCACCTGTGCTGAGATTTTTTTGTTTACTTGCGATAGTGCATGACATATCCTGATCTGTTCTAATAATGCACACTGCTTTTATCACATCTATCTTTCTAAGTATTTTTGTTGATCTTTTCCCTCTTCTATACTCTCCTAACAGTGACACTTCTTGTCTTAATTGCTTTATAGTTTTCTGTATTCAATACTTCCATGATGGTATTTGATTTCTCCACTTCCTTTCCCTCACTACCCTGTGTTCTTGTGGTGGAACTTTATCAGTAATCTGTTTACTTCTGTTATATCGCATGGATTTCTATGAACAGTCCTAATTACTGTGTTTATTTGTTTTATCAAACTTCTGACATTTTGGGGTTTATTGACCTTCTGCAGTCTATTTCTTTCATTGATCTTAATATGTCTATCTATCGCTATTAAATTTATTTATTTAACGTTTGTTTAGTGGGAAAGTCCAACTTGGAGCAAAGCCAATTTTCAGCAGAGGCCTGGGAAGAAACACTCTTCTATTAGCTCGCTTTCTTCTAAACTGAGGGCACATTTTTACTTTTAAATTTTCTGCAGGCATTCTATAGAAGGTTCTATTGCATTTCCCTGTGGCACATTCTCTTCAATTTCATCCTGTGCCATCTGTTGTCCTGTCATATGGGAACTCACTCGTCTATCACTCCTCAACATTGACTACGTCGGAGTTTCCAAAGGTTCCTGCTGCTTCACTTGCTGTCCAGCTTTAAGTGAACGTTTATACTGGTTTCCTGTGGAAGGCTCCAAAATATCTTCATATGGCACCAGACCAATTACGTCCCAGTCCACTGGTTTCCCCTTAATTTGGAGGTCCATTGCGCTATCCTGTTGTGGTGCTTTCTGAATTAGATTTTCTACACTGACTCCTTCACTTTGGAGGTACTCCACAACCTCAGTTTCTAGTTCTTTAACTTCTCCATTACAAATCTCCTTTTCTATTTTTCCTTTGTCGTCTTATTTTTTGTATTGTAAAGTTTTCCATATCCGGATTCCTTTGCCAGTATTTCTCTTCAAATATCTTTGGTGCTGCTCTTTTTGTACTGATTAGTTTTGCTTTCTCCTTTGCATAGACATTACACCATAATAAATCTCTTTTTCTTTCCCATGTCCATGCTTCTTCTTCAGATGTCTCCTGATCCTCCTGTTTCTCCTTACTTTGGGGACTCGTTCCATCATGCTCTGATGTAACCTGTATTAAACCTTCTACACCAAATCCTTCACTTTGCAGGCACTCCATAACTTCAACTTATATTTTTCAACTTCTACTTTACTAATCTTCTTTTCTACATTCCCTCTTTGTGATATTATTTTTTGTTGTGAAAATGTCCATGTCTGTATACCTTTGCCCGTATTTCTCTTTGAATTGTATGCTTTTGCCTGTATTTCTCTTTGAATATCTTTGGGGCTGCCTTATTTATGTTGGATAATTTGGCCTTTGCATAAATATTGCACTATATCAAATCTTTCTTTCTTTCCCATTTCCATATTTCTTTTTTATAGTTTTCAAAAATATCTAGGTTTTGTTGTTTATATGTTTTCATTTCCTCAGATGCTTCTTTTTCCAAAAAGATCAACTTTTTTTAGTCTATATACTGTTTTTTACAAATCTGTTATAATAATGACCACAAATTTTTATTTGAAGCTTCTGACAGTTTTTCTCGTGGAAGCATTTTTCATTCCTCTAATTTCTCTCTTAATCTTTTTGTATATCCTGTGTCTGGAAATTCTGGGCTTTTTGCATAATAGTAACAATAAATAATTTCTTTCTTATCCTCAATAGTCCACTCTATCATCTTTAAGGCTCTTCCTTTGGCCTATCAGTTTTCATGATTTTTGTGGAATGTTACTTCCTTCAAGAACAGGGGACCCATCCTCTCCCTGGGCCTGGCCTGGCCCCATTGTAGGAATGTTTCCTTATTTTGAGGATTCTACACTGTCATTTTTTCCCAGTCCTGGCACCAGTATGTCTATCAGGATTTGGCACTTTTTATCCTGTGTCTTGTGCACCCAGCTATCTTTTTTTTTATTTTGACCTACTTCTACCCATGATATATTCTATATAAGTCTATACATCAGTGTCGTCTTGGTGAGATTTTGTGAAAAACAAGGTCCACCTTGTGAAGGTAACTCACCAAGACTTGAGGATGATTTCAAATTTCAGCAATACTACTCTCCTTTGCTTGCTGACTTATCTTTTTCTCCATTCGGACCCCTTACCTCTGTTAAGGTGTGTGTGTGCCTATGCCTTAAGAGAGAATTTAATAAAGGTGTTTAAAAAAACAATAATTAACAGAAGTTGCCAACTCACCCTTATAGCCATTTACAGAATAAGCTAGCCATGTGTAAGGGCAGAAAATGGCTGGTAGCAGTCAAGTAGCTCAAACAGAAGGGAAGACTCAAGGTGTGAGGAACTAAATGGATCAGGAACAAAATGTTCTATATTATACAAAATGTAACTGACAGCCACTGCAGACTGCACACAGCTAGCATAATGAGTTGTTGTCTACCTAACTCGGGCAGCAGCTGGGCAGCAGAGTTTTGTACCAGCTGTAAGCAGCAAAGCACTGAGCCTACCAGCCCCAGGTGCTTAATAAGGGAAATGTTTCTAAGATGGCAACATAAAGATATGATGACAGCAGACATGCAGTCCTTAAATGTCAGCTTGTCATTAACTTTCTTAAATTATGCACCTTCAACAGGAACTCTAATTTGTCATCACTACAGTTGAAGGCCGGGCACACAACTGGTGTACAGAATTTCTACAAAGTGGCATGAATAGCAATGGCAACCATCTTTGAGGCAGTGAGCTTCAACTGATTAAGGATCATCCAAGCCCTCTAATAAACTCTTTAAGGCAGCTACAGATTCCTGAGGGAAGCTGTTACAGCTGCAAATCATCAAGACTGCAAAGGTACTGCAATCTTCTATACCTGAAGTTTCCCAGAGGAAGTAAATGCATTGGGAACAACATATGACTCAAAATGGAACCCAATGCCATACGCTGAGGGCTTCTCGACAAAGGGGGTAAGACTTGGTTCCACGTTGTTTGTTCAAGTACCAAACCACTGACATGTTGTCCGTCTGAATTGCAATTGTCCCTAGAGGAAGAGAGTCCTGAAAGTACTGCAATGCCAGAGGTACCGCTCTCAACTCCAGAACACCGATATGCAGATGTGACTCGTGATCCATCCATGTGCCTTGGGCAGTCTTTCCCTGAAAATGCCCCCCCCCACCCTATCAGGGAAGTGTCCGTGGTCACAGTGGCTACTGGGGGGGAGAACAAAGGGTCTTCCGATTGTAACATGAAGAGACGTCAACCAACACCGAAAGTCTCTCTTGCAAGAATCTGTGATGAGAATCAGTAGCTTTTGGTAAGACCACTAAGCGAAGAGGAGCCATTGAAGGATTCGCATATGCATCCTTGCGAGTGGTACAGCCAGGATAGCTGCCGTCATCAAACCTAGCACCTTCAAGACCTCTGATGCTGTAGCTTTGTTCTTTGACACCAGTGAGATGACGTGTTGGCGAAGAAGTGAGACTCTTGCGATTGGAAGACGTAGAGTGGTGGTTGTGGTATCTCACTCTGCTCCTATAAAAACAGTATGCTGCGATGACAATAAGGAAGACTTTTCGAAGTTGATTGTAATGCCTAATTGATGGCAGAGTGTCAGAGTATATTGTGTTGCCTAAGTCAACTGATGCCTGGTGGTAGCAGTGAGGAGCCAATCGTCTAAGTATGGAAACACCTGGAATCCTAGATGCCTCAGGTGAGCAGTGACCACTGCCATGCATTTGGTGAACACCCTGTGGGCTGTAGTGAGACCAAAGGGCAGGGCTCAAAACTGGTAATGATTGGCTGCCAGCCGGAAATGCAGGTGACCCCTGGAGCATCTGTTCATCTTTATGTGATAGTACGCGTCCTTGAGATCTATGGAGCACATCCAATCGCCTTTCCCTAGGAAGGGAATAATGGACTGAAGCGTGACCATTCGGAACTTCTCTTTCTTTACAAATTGGTTGAGTCTGCTGAGGTCCAAGATAGGTCTCCAGTCCCCTGTTTTCTTTGGTACCAAAAAGAATCTTGAGTAAGTTCCAAATCCAATTTGGTCTGCTGGGACTGGTTGGATGACTCTTTTTTCTAGCAATTTTTGGATCTCTATGATTGCTTGTTCCCTGAGACTGGGTTGGAACATCTGGGATTCTGCTTAAAGGAGTAGGAGGGGAAGAGAATGGTATGAAATATCCTCTGGAAATGATGCTTTGTACCCATTTATCTGATGTTATGTTTAGCCAGGCTTCTGGATACAAAGAAAAGCGACCCCCGACTGCCTCCAGAGCCGGACAGCCGGGCCTCCTTTCAGGAGCGCTGGTAGGGCTGACCAAAGAACTGGCCTCTGTCGCCCTGTTGCTGCGGATCCCCTCTGCCGTGCGAGTGGTGTCTTCTGTTATAACCTCCTCCTCTGCCTCTAGAGGGGGTTTCTGCACGTGTGTCCTGAAAGGCTTCCTGTGCTTTTCGGAACCACATTTTCCCACCCCTAGGGCCCTTGGGGTAGGGCCGAGTAGGGGTAGAAAAACGGACTCCAACAGCAGATAGGGTCTTGCCTTCCTGCTCACACCTGGTTAAAGTTTCCTTTACTTTAGGCCCAAACAGTGATGAGCCATCAAATGGGGTGTTAATAAAGGAAGACTTAAAGGGCTCTGCAAAGGAACAGAGACGCATCCAGGCTAGTCTCCGCAGAGCAATGCTTGAACTAGCGGCTCTACTCAAACCATCAGCTGCATAAGATATGAGACGCACGGATGAGTTCACAACTGAATTTAGGGCAGCAAGCTGTGTGTTGAATTTGTCGGCAACCCCTGCAGCTACCGTACCCTGGAGAACATCTCCTAGCTCTTTCAGGAGATCTCTTTGCAGTCTCTTAAATGGGTTAAATAGTTCAGCGATCACACAGAAAAAGTCGTTGAACTAAACATGCATTTCCCATATTTATCCATGATCCTAGAATCTCTGTTAGGAGGAAGGATAGATGCGGATGTTTCAGACACTTCCTTTTTGGTGGCTGCAGCTACCACCATGGCATCAACAGGCACTCCTTTGGCCAAAAAGGCTTTGTCCACTGGGTCAGAGATGAACTTATTCTGCTTTTGAGGGACAGGTTCCATGGCCTCCGGTGACTCCCATGCCTTACAAGAGATCAGCTCCATGAGCTCGTCGTAAGGTGGAGCCACCCAAGTAGTGGAAGGTTGAGACCCAAAAGCCTTTAAGAACACTGACTCATCCTCAGTAGGGGTTTTGGACTGCCAATCACCCCTCTGACCAAGAATCTCTAATATCTCCGCAAAGGAGATATCCTCAGAGGGGACCCTTCTGACTCATCCAAGTCGGTGTCAGATATCAAAGACTCCTGTGGGGAGTCTAACTGCCTCCTCTTGCACAGTCTCTTCCTGGGTACCTCCTCAGTAGGGAGATCTGGGGAGGTCTCGGAAGAGCAGGGGACGCCCTGTGGGGCCACTTGAGGCTCAGGGTCTCTACGCTTAGGGGGACCGGTAGAAGTGGACACAGGAGCTTGAGGGGAGATGGAAGCCCGAACTGATGCTGACGATGCCTTAGGAGACAGGACTCTCCTCATGGCATCAAAAGCACCATGGCTCCGACGAGAAGGGGTAGATGGATCCGGAGGGGCCGTCCGATCCTCCTGCACCGAAACCATGGGCTCTGAGCCCAAGGTAGGAGCCGAGCTCATCTGAGCCGAAGCCCCGAGAGGAAGAGACGGCACCAACAAATCAGTCCGACTATCCTCCCCGGACCCAACAGGAGAGTGTCGGCTCCTAGCGTCCTCGGTCGGCGCAGAGGACATCCGAGTAGATGGAACCGATAACACCAGTGCGGGTCTCAGTTCTATAGGTTTGACAACGTTCGGTTCAGGCTCCTTTGGCTCAGAGAGTCCAGTACGGCTCAGAGGAGGAGTAGTCAAGTCCGGTTCAATGGTCTTCAGCTCCGACAACAATTTTGCAAGTCCTGGTGCCCGTAGTAGCTTCTGCACTAGCCGATCCATATCCAAATCAGAGTGGCTGACCGAAGACTTCGAGCAATGCACCGAAGGTGCTGACTGGAGCAGAGGAGATGAGAGAACCTCCAAGACTGGGAGCTGGCTTTGAACCAAAGGAACACTCGGTTCCGAGGACTGTGGAACCAATGACCCTGTATCCTCTGATATTTTTGCCTTCTTGGTTTGCTTAGAATCAGAAGATTTTGAAGACTGTGAAGAAGTGCCGGCACCTTCATGGCTACCCAACACCTCACAGAAAGTATGCTGCAGCAACCACCTAATCTATGAGTTTTCTCCTTCTCTCTAAGAGAACCCTAGATGAAAAAAAGTGGCAAATACTGCAAGAGTCTTGGGGGTGTTTAGCCCCCAGACAGTAAACACATTGGACATGTCCATCCGTGATGGACATTTTCTGTCCACAATCTGGACATTTCTTAAACCCCGATTTGGGGTGAGACTTTTCTCTCTCATCCGACATTATAAAGAGACACACCACAAAATTAACCTGTAAAGGTTAAATACAGGGCTAACTAAGCCCACAGTAAAAATATACTAATAACAAGTATAAATTGTAAAACTAAATAGAGCTAAGAAAGGGCCCAACACTAAGAAAAACTAAGCCAACACAGGGCACTATCTCTACAATCTAACCTACTTAAAACTATATTATTTTTAACAAGAAACACACACACTAAGAATAATCTCTCAAAAAGAAGTAGAAGAAAGTTTTTTAAAACTTGCGATTTAGCAAAAAATGGTCCGAGCTGACTGGATCACCGAGATCTCTCTTGACGTGGCAAACTAGATCTGATGTAATTCCAGCAGTGCATTGTGGGATAAGGGGCTTGTTCTCAAGCTACTGGCAAACCTTGAGCTTTGCTATCGGCTGTGTCGGAGCTGAGGATTGGCTCTGAACCCATCAGTGAGAATAAATGGCGAGATTTAACAACTTCACATCAGGTGTTTCCATAAACATATCCTTTGTGCCAGTGACACACTGCTTGTACATATAATGGGAAAAATGACAGCATACTTGAGACTGTGATGCAAACATCAAACCAGTACACAACCAAATAAATGGTGATGGATGTACATGAGATCTAGGATATCAGGTAGAGCTGACAACTGCACAGACTGCTGCAGAATGTCCACAGTTGTGACACCTACTTTTGGCACGGTGGTCACAAAACCTATTCTGTGTGCTGAAATACTGGCAAGTCAGTACAGATTGAGATTAGAAAATCATGGCAGACAGTTCAGTGTCACAGGTCATACCCATCTGAACACACATGTTCATGCCAATCCTGTGTAACAGACTACATGCATGCACATATGTCTTGCAAATACTCCTGCTATAGTACTCACTCAGTAGCTCAATCTGTTACATTCCTAGCATGCTTTACATTTTCCCACTCACAGTCTGGGCTTCCATTCCAGTCTGTTGCATGTCAAGTACATGCTTGTCAAAATGACAAATAAATGACTGAGCCCTGCAATTTTAAGCAGAACCGGTTGCTGTTACTGCAGTCACTGCCACCAATATTAGCATGTCAAAGGCCTGTATGTCGGGGCACACTTCACAAATATGTATAGGCATCCTAAATGTCGCCTACCATGCTCTGGATGGCACTATTACATAACATATGCACCTGAGGCACATGCGTCACCTGGACTGTTATGGGTACCCTCACCCTGGTTATGCTGTGTCAACACAGCTGAAAATGTTCCCTCATGGACATATATAGCTTGCTGCCCCCAATGTGTTCACAATACCCAGTAGGACTCCTGGACAGAATGCAGCAGCTGCAGCCTGCAACTTATTTATTTATTTATTTATTGCAGTTGGTTTACCAGGATAGTCCATTGGGCCATAATGAACCCGTTTTCAATGGAGTCCTGGGGAGAAAAGCTCCAAAATACATTCAAAGTTACACAATAGGTACAACAGGTAGTAAAAAAAGAAAACAAAATCAAATAGTACAGCAAGTATACAGTTAAATACATTGTGCAGAAAGACATATTAACTATTTAGCACAACAAAAATATCCATTTATACAGAATAGTTAGGAAAACATAGTTACTAAAAAGGAAGAGGAGGTACAATGACATAATGTAGTGGGGGAGGAAGAAACATATGGACTTGTCTAATAAATTCTATGGAATTTGTGGCAGTATGTTCAGCTACTTGCTACAGACCTACCATACCTCCCAAACAGGGGATCCACACAACATCCCTACATAAGGGGGATGGTCAAGTGACAGGGGCATGTGTCACAGTCTTCCCCTACAAACATACACAGCTGACAGACCAGCAGCTACTGCAGCAGCATACATATTCTGATGCAAATGATGTATGACACTCATCTGTGTGTCCGCTTACTGACCTCAACCCACACTGTTAATCCAGACAGTGGACAGTATTTTTACCTACCCTCTGTGATGCTGTAGTCCACACACCTTGATAATGTACATCTCACAGGCCAGGAAAAGGGCCAAGGCCTTAACAATAACACTGTGGTGCCATGCCATTGGATAATGAAAATGGAACCCAGCTGTTCTGGATGCAATTAGCAAGTGTGAGCCACAGATTGGTGCACAGGCAATCATCTGTTCATGAGCATTACCTACAAAAGGCAAGCTGCTGCCTATGGTACACAGGTTTGTGACTTTCTTTACAAAGACAGACTGTGAGAAGTAAGCATTATACTACAGGATTTCTGCACATAAAGGAGAACAGCACCATACCAGGTATGTAACAGAAGTCCCTATGTAATGGGATGCAGATGGAAAGATGCAGTTATGGGAAATATGGATTACAACAGTAGGTCTGTAGTACATATCTTGGAATGACATGTTGCTGTTAAGTCAGCTGTCCAGCACCTACAGGCTTCCCTTTCGGCTCTGTCTGCTGTGACATGGATCACAGCTCTGGCCCTCTGAGTCTCTCCAACAATGGTCAGCTCATGTACAAATGCTACTGGATTGTGTTTTAGACAATAGTGACAGTAAGTACTGGTGGATACAGCTGGCATATCACATGATCTACTGTCAGTCAGCTCCTTTAAGTCTGTAAATGTCACACAGGCATACTTCAAACATTGTCCAGGTGTCCCTGACTGTTCCTGATGTACTCTGGATATGTCACTGTGTACTCCACACCCATATCGCACTGCTTGAGAGCTATGTCTAGCATACCTGTTGACCTCCTACAGCAGGTTATAGTAATTACTGCCAACACCCAGTTAATAATATCAGCTACTAAAAGGCACTTAAAAGGGTGTCCAATTATTACTGTGCAATATTAATATCCAGTGGTAATGTGACTATACAGTCTAAGGCTTATCAGAGTGGCCTATTACAATAAACTCTATAAATATATAATGTACTCTAAAGCATACTTCATCTCTACACAAAGCAGCCACAGGTAGAAGGTTTTAAAAATATTTAATAATAAATAATTAAAACACAAGACAAATCTACTACACCACAGAGATATCTAAGAGTTCACAGATCACACAGAAACTTAAAATAATATCATAGGAAAGATCTGATTACACAGAAAAATACTTAATCTAACTTTCTAATCTTTACCTAATCTTAAGAGAAAACACAGTGCTACAATCCTACTTACATACATAAAGAGCATAGGCAGTGCTGATAAGCTAGATGTCCAGATCAAAATGCCTTAGGTCTCTTGTGAGAAATAGAATTTAAACATTACAACATGTCTCCAAGGCACTCCCAAAATTACATCATTTTTGACACTTAGGTTTTCCCAGTATTTGTATTGCATCATCTTAACACCTGGTCTGAGTTCTCAGGCCACAAACCACATTATTTTGCAATCTAACACCTGCACAGAAACTTACAAGAATAGAAGATATTTCACATGTATATACTAACAGAAACTAAAGTATTAAAGCACCTTCCACATCTAAATTCTAGTCATAAACTTTAGCCTTAAAACAATGGGCATGAAATCTTTATCCAGACGCCCTCGGGCCAAATTCTAACATGAAAGGATACAACATGCTTCACTGGGCCAGTACAGTGCAATGTTGTCACATTTTTTGCAGTTCCACATTTCACAGTGTTTTCTTACATTTAAAAACACAAGCCTGTATTTTACATTTATTTATACAGTTGATAGAATTAGATATCAAATTCTATTTGACTAGGGTGGCAGCCTTTGCCCATCTCTCCCCAGTCATCACATCCTTAACCACCACTTCTGAGCAGATCTGGGTGCTTCCTTTGAGGTTGCAGACATATGTGAAGAAGGAGATATGACTGTCTAGTGGATGTCACCAATGTGGGCTTGGAGTTTGCTTTGCAGGATTTCAGTACTGCTCTTATTTGCTTGTTCAGGCTAAGGAGACATTGCTTCAAATTGGGCACCTGCTCGTTCTTGGTCTTGGATAGCAATATTTCACTCCTGTTATAGAGTCTACTTGTTGCAGATGTCCACCAGACAAGTTTACTTATCCTTGCAGAGGATGATGTATTCCTGTTGGGTGAACCTTACTCCATGCATCTATACAAATGTATGTATAGTGCTTTGGTGTATTTGTGGAAACTGGTACCAGTTCCTACAAGGGGGGGGGGGGCTGTGAAGCTATTTATACCATTCCTCAGAAGGCTGTAGTTAACTTTGGAGATGTTTGTATGTCTGACCCTAGCTAGATGGGTATTTTGGGAGATGGTGACTGCAAACGTGACCGCTGTATGGTTGCTTTCAGCATGGAAGATGATACTGTAGGGATGATACAGTGGTTACCCATGCTGTTTAATATCCACTCCAAGAGATCTGCACCTCATGTGCGGGTAATAACTAGCTGTTCCAAGGAGTTTTCATTGCCAAATTCCACGAATCTCTGGGCATTTGTGTGCTGGCATGAGTAGTTCTTCCAATCTATTTTTGAGTACTTAAAGTCACCCAGGATTACAGTACAGATCTGAATCCTGTCAGGGTTAAACAGGTCCACAGAGGCAGAATGGGCTTCCTGGTCACATGTGGGGGCCGATAGCCAACTATGATTTGAATAGGGGTCTTGGCAATGGTTAAATACACCTGGAGTGTCTCCTGTGAGTCGTACTGTTAGACCAGCCTGGAAGTGTGTATGTCTTTCATATATAGTGAAACCTCTTGTTCCTTGGCCTTACTGCCCATGCCTTGAGGTCTGACTGTATGATAGAATGGGTGACCATGTAAGGCTGGGGTGCACTCTGCAGTTTTGAACTATGTGTCTGTCACTGCACAGATGTGAGCACTTTCCAGGGTTGCAATGGAGTGCAATGAGTGCAAATTCATGTTTAGACTCCTAGCGTTTAGCAGCATGACCTTCAATAATTGCTGACAGTTTCATGTTGGTAGTGTTAATGTCACTACCTTTCCTAATAAAGGCACTATGGGGGTGGCAAGAACCATGGCCAGAAGCCTGAAGGCCAGGTGAGACAGATGGAGGCCATCTCTGGCAAAGCAATGAGGTCTGGTAATCATATCACCCAGGCTGTCACGTACGGGATCCCCCTGGAATGGCACAAGAAACCAAGCCAATTGTTAAGGTCAATCATTTCCTGACTGTACTGCAGCATCATCCTGGGTGATGGCGGAATGCTGCTTAAGGCTAGGGACGTACCTGCCTGGGACACACAATCAGCGGCTCAATCATGTCTCACTTCATATAGTCCAGGGAGGTACATCTCAGGTCAGGCACACCAACATGGACTATGACAAACCTATAACCGTACCTGTTGTTGACAGACTGCAGGGTGTATTTGATAAGGCAGATTCTGGCACCTGACAGACAAGTCACCGTGACCTTAGCCAGATACAGCCTGGTGAGTGGCACATCTGTGTGTGTCACAATGGAGTCTCTCATGACTAATCTGTTTGATTTATGGTGATGCCTTAATGGTTGTGGGACACAGGTGTGTGGTTATGCATGGTATGTGGTGTGGAAGGCTGTGGAGCTTGCGTGTGTTTTTGACTCTGAGGTCTCCTTTGTTTGGAGATGTTTATGTTGAGGACCTCCGCATATGTGCATGTGTGTTCTGTAGGTGTGGGCGGTGTGTGAGGTGCACTGATAGTGTTGACAACCTTTTTGTTGACAGATATGTGGGCTTGAGATGGAGAGAGCATGGACTGTAGGTCCCTAATGTCATTGCATCTCTCACAAATTGTGTTCCTTGGTGGTGTTTGTAGATGGTTGTCAGTGTACTTAAGGCAGTTACTACATTGTGTCAGGATGCCCTTATCAGACTGGCAGGGGAAACTGTAGGACATTGTCCAGCCATATTTGTTAGAATCTGAGGGAGGAAGGCCAGGGAGTCTGAAGGGGTGGGCCTACAGCCTAGATGCTTAAAACAAACATAGGAGGCTTACACTACTGCATACAATGTAGACAGGCTATAAGCAAGCAGTAATAGGTGCAACAGAAAATATGCAGTCGAACACCTTAGAGAACATGCAAGTAGCAAGAAACAGTAGGAAGAAGAGGGGAAACACTTGATGTATTCCCACTATGTTGCTGATAGCCACATACATACTATGCTGAGATATGGCTGGGTATGATGTGGGAGTTAGCGGAGGATAATGCTGGCAAATGTGGATGCGCAGGGTGTGTACTTAATGGAGAGCAATGTATGTGGTCCTGTGACGTGTTCCCCTCTTCTTGTCTTTCAGGAGTGACGTACACCTGAGAATGAAGTTATAGTTGACAGCCTCACACTGCATTATGGCATCCTGCTGTCAAGGCATCACCATAATCAGGAACAATGCGCTGCACCGTGGGCAGACCTTGTTGCATCAATAAATCATGTTGGGCTACAGGAAAGAAGCTATGAGCAGGTCCAACACCAAGCATACAGGCATGATAAATGCTGCACGGCAAAGGGCTGCAGCTGTGGCCAGGGACCATGCTGGCACTGGTGGAGGGCCTGGAACACAACAACCACTCTTGGCCACAGAGGAGTTCCTGGCAAACATGGGTTCAGTCACCAGCTCGTAAGCATCCATCACCCTATACATTGTGCAGGCAGGTGGCATAGCTTCCATGGCAGAACAGCATCCAGGTAAGCCTCCTGTGGTCATCACTTTAACACTGTAGCAGTCATAGTGGCAGCCTCTGCATGCCTGTACACGGATGTTAGGTCAATCTGCATTTGAGGGGGGTTTGTAACGCGCACGTGTGCACACAATCAGAATATCAGCAGTGTGGGCAGTATCACAGTTTGTAATGTACATGTTGATATATGCACATATTATCCTGTACCAATGCCACATTTGTGTTTGCTAACAATACCTCTCCCCCACAATTCCACAGGTACATCTGGTGTAGCCAGAGTCCAACATCCTGTAGCCGGTGAGTGTAAAACTGTTTTGTTATGGTTCATCTATACCCTAGGAATGTTAAGAGCTGCCAGTTTGCCATGGACACAACTGTTAAGCTTAGCCATAGTACAATACTTGTATGTTCAGTTGTGGAGGGGTTCACTGCAGTGCACTGAAGTGGTAATCACAGTAGCATACTTGCAGGAGATGTAACATATTTGCATGTATTTTTGTGAAGGTGTATGCAGTCTACTATACAGGGGGCAATAGTATGGTGGAGACAGGTGCACTGTGTTTTAGGTAAAGGTCCATCACAAACACTGACAAGTCGCTTATCTCACAGGCAACATTAACTAGACATAGCTGCACTGCATGCTGTTAAGGGCCTGTGTTGTCTGTTGTGGTCTGCTTGTGTGTTGTGCATAGGATCGGTAATAAGGTGTGGTATGGATAATGCAGTTGTGGCACCTTGTGTGTGTGTGTGTGTGTGTGTGTGTGTGTGTAAAATGCCCCAGTTAGGTATACTTGGTGGTTAGTGTTACTCAGGCTCAAACAAGAGCCTGAATTCTCTACCCATACAGCCACTTGTGATTCAGGGAGTTAAGTCCATAGCTCTCCACTGTCCATAGTTTCACAGAATATTTGGCTCATACTTTTGGTCTGTTCCTCTTAAAATTTGTGTTTTTCTGGCAAATCAGTGAGAACTGAATTCACCAAATAATGACAGCTCTTTAAGTTTCAGTCTTCCTATCTTTCAGGAAACCCATGGTAACACAAAACACTTTATTTTAGAAACTTTCTAAGACTATACAAGCAATCTTTAAAATGTGTCTGTGGTTTTGGGCCTTTGCCTCCCCCAAAATAAATTTTGGCTTTTTCCAGATTTCTTGTGCTGCGAAGTTGAGAGATTTAGTCGATTGTCAAGTGGATTTTACATGGAGCTGAGAGCTTCAGGGAAAGACACGTTTAATGCTACTTATGCCATGTTGTTTGCATTGTTAACAGCACAACAGGTAGTATACTTGCTTTTGATGCAGAAGACTGTGGGTAGTACTCCCACAGTATGCAGATGTATCGCTGATACAGTACTGTGTTGTAATTTAATGGGAGTGGATTCTGCAGTCCTATGAATGTCCTCCTTTGGAGGAGTTACTTAGTAACTATGAACCCATTATCAGTTTGCCATCCATTCCCCATTGCAAAACTACTAGCTTATCATTTTTTAATGTAGCACAGAGAATTTATTCTTCAAGGGCAACAGGCACTTTCTAAATGAAACAATGAAATATAAAGTTGTTTGCTAGCAGCAACCTCTTCATTAGTTACAGATCCCTTTAATGTGGAATTATTTAGATGACTTACTTCTGCAGAGATTTTGCATATTTACTGATATTGGTGGATTGTAATGAGAGAAGTCTGAGTGGCCTTTTATGGTTGAAATTTTCTGAAATGAGTAGTTTTGTCATTATTGGTTCATACATTTTGTTTCACTGCTCACTAGAAGACTGTTCCAAACTACAAATTTAAAACACATTTTAACAAGTGGTGCTGTATTCTACAAGGAATATAATTTAATACAATCAGGTTAATACAATCAAGAAGGTGAATCAAAGAATGTATACATGTATGCCTACACACAGGATGCAGGAGATCAAAATAGGGGAAGAGACCAGTCACCAATGGTGTCCCTCAGGGTTCGGTGCTGAGAGTTTTTTTGCTTGGCACATACATCTCAAAAGTAAAAGGAAATAACAAAGGGCTTTGGCTGACTAAGTCTGAGATAACTGCAAGCTAAGAGAGCAGTTACTGAATCCCCAAATGACTTAACCATCACGCAGGAAGGTTTGTCCCAAACAATAACTGGTATCAGAATCATGAATTGAAACTAAACTCCAAGAAATATATTATCGTATCCTTTGGGAAGTCATCTACCCCAGGGAACTGCCAAATTGACAATGACCCCCCCCCCCTGAGAACTGACCCAGTGGTTTGGCATTTGGGAACTTGTGTGTACAGTGACCTAACCGTTGACGAATATGTGCCCAGAGTCACAAGAAAGTCTGTCTATATTGCACAGCTTATAAACAAATTGGTTGTGACTAGATCTAGAGATGTTATTGTCCCCCTTTACAAAGCCCTCATTAGGTCAATCATTTTGTATAATGCCCAGTTTGGCATGTATCTGTCCAGACTCATGCAATAACTGGAATACCCACAGAGATACCTTACTAAAAGGAAACAAGTCCTAAACAGTAGGTCTTGCATGGACCACCTCAAAGATTTATCACTATACTCAGTATCCTACAGAGTGCTTACAGGTGACATGTCTGGCATACAAGGCATCCTCTGACCTAATACAGATGGACCTACTGAACATCACCAATTCAAATGGCATCAGAAATACTCCGTCCAGGTATCTAAACTGAATGTTGTGGAGAGATGGATATATATCCACAACAGACTATCCATTCAAGTAAAACAAAGCTCATCTCTGTCCATATTCAAATGCAACTTGGATCTAAGGATGGATAATAGAAAATGTAATCCAGATTACCCCTCATGCCACTAATGGATAGAGGCAGTTCCTAAATGCATTTTGTTTCATTGCTAACTAGAAGACTTTTCCAAACTACAAATTTAAAACACATTCTAAAAAGTGGTGCTGTATTATACAAGGAATATAATTTAATGCATGCCCTGGGCATGGTCGTGCCAGTGCCACTCCTGGGACAGCCAGTTCCCATGTTCATGGTCAGAGATGATGAACTGTACATTCTGCCATGTATGTTCCACAGCTGTCCAACATACCAGCATGTAGGTCTAGCACATGGCTTGACTGTGTATGCGCACAAACTCACATGTCACTGTCACATGCAGGTCACCAACAGACATACACAGCTCCTATCCATGGCTCAGCTGACCAGTACCCCTCCAGAGACAGACATACAGACAGACACACACACACAATGTCAACTGTGTGGCACAGCCTAGGCCTTTGGCAACCACACCCTGTGCATGTGACGATACCTGTGCCACATCCCTGTCATCCATACCATCAATGCAGGGACATGCAAATATGTGTCTGTTGCACAGGGTGACTATAGTACATTTAATGACAGTTTGTAGTGCAGTAGTGTTATGCCCTGTAAGGTGCTGTCTGCTGGCATGTGTCATGAGTCACATCAAAGTGTATGTACCTTTTTCTCCATGATGCTGCATTAGTGGTACTATTGTTGACTGACTGTTGTCTCTCTCAACTTTTTCTGTTTCTGTTCCAGGGGTCTGTGCATGTCTATGCTGCGTAGAGTTGGTGCTGATACAGTAGCTCAGGATGGCATGGTGGCAACAAAGAAATGTGACTTCTCCAAGGTACGGCTGTATATGTGCATGGTTACCTAGGTGCGTAAGTGTAGAACAGCGTGTCAGGGACATGGAGGCAGACAGCATAATCTTGCATGCATACTCCTTGACACAGTATGCTACTCTTGATACATGTCTCCTGGGAGTTCAGTAGGATCATAGGTTACTAGAGTATTGGCCTTGGGGCCCTTACAAGCCTAGCCATTAGTTTATCCCCAGAAAGAAACATCAGTCAGCACCTGTTGCCCCTGTCAATGAGGGACACAAGCAGGACCCTTGGGACAGATTTGTGGTTTTCCATCCACTCATCATGGTTGCGCTTGAAGAGGGTCAGCATGGTACTCTGTTTGACGTGTATGGGAAGTGTATTCCTGAGACAGGGCAGCCTCTAGGTGACAAACCTGTCTTTCCAGTAGGTTGTGTTGAGGTCGCATATCAGATTCAGGCCTGTTGTGCGGGTATTAAATGATGAGTTAGACTTATGGATATGGGGCAGCTGTAGTAGGACAGGGTCCAACAATGCCCTGTAGGTGTGACACAGCCCACCTCTAAGCAACCTGTCCAACACCGAGTGGAGCAAAAATTATTTGAGCCTGTCTGTATGGCAGAGGTATTGGAGGCTATGAATTACCTTTGTGAGGTATTTCAGTGGCCTTTCCAGTTGGTGCATATGTCAGGTTGTAGTAATATATTGGTCTACGGTGTGAAGACTATAGAGAGGTAATGACCATCTTTTGTCTGGATGCAATCCCTTTACCTATGAGATGAGCCACATACAAGGTTTTTTTGACCACTCCCACTACATGATGGTTGTATACGAAATTGTTATCAACCTGAGTACCCAAGTCTCTCAACACAGGTTGTGATTAGGGGGTTGCTGTTGATGTGGTAAACAGTGGGGCCATATATTTGCCGAATGGTATGATGATGCAGTTATTTGAGTTTAGCTTGAGTCCAGGACCTTGGCACCAGTCCGTAGTTGATATAACACTCTTGCAGTATATTAACATCATTTGGGGAGTCAAAGACAGGCAGTACCCAACTTACAGTCATCCACAAACATGGTCAGTACCTACAAATATAGGTGGCGGCAGGTAGCATTCGTGCCTAGATACATGTGGGTTATTTAGGGGCAGCAGCTACTCCCAGGGCCTCAAAATGTATACATATTGCACAAACATAGGCGAGACAGACTATGGTTGCCACCTTATCAAACGCCCAATGTGGGACACTTTCTGTAGTAACTTGAGAGTTGGCAGGACAAACCATACCCACAGCGAGTGCAATGGACAGAACCTCACTTTTTATGACACTATAATAGCTTGTTTTTGTAGCATTTGCCTAGATTATGCTATTTCTCATAACATTTAGGTGTTTGTGATGTAAAATTATTGTTTTATGCAACTATTAATGTAGGAAATGTTTGTTGTCCTACACTCTTGGGACATTTGTACTGTTTTAGCTGTTTTCACAGGACACACCTGTACAAACATGGACTGCAACTTGCACAGTGGGACAGGTGGTAACCCTAACACAGTCACATTGCTGCACGAGGATATATATGTATACACACACACACACACACACACGAACTGCCCTTGTTGAGAGTAGAACTCCTACCTGTCTAGTTGTATATACTTACTATAGTGCTACATACATATTGCATGTGTCAAGCATATGCTTACACACATACATTCAAAAAGCTGCCAGTTTTGAGAGTAGAACCGCTAACTATCTAGTTATATACACTACTGTACTACGTACTTATCACATGTGCCACGGAGCTATTGTGTCTGGAGAGTGTCTAACTGTGCTTCTAAGGTAGATGACATCAGTAAGCCCTGAAAAGGTTGCCAATGGGGGGGTTAACAGGCCCTTAAAATTGTATAACCATTGCGCGCACACACACACACACACACACACACACACACACACACACACACACAGGCAAGACAGCCTCACTGCTACGAGGGGATATCCTTACACACACATACACTCAGAGAGTTGCCGGTTTTGAGAGTAGAACCACTACCTATCTAGTTATACATGCTATAGTACTATGTACTTATTGCATATGCCATGGAGCTTATGTGTCTGAAGAGTGTCTAACTGTGCTAAGGTGGATGACATCAGCAGGCTCTGTAAAGTAAGCCAATGTGGGGTTAACAGGTAGGCAGAGGCCTTAAAATGCATTAGCATTGCACACACATAGGCAAGAGAAGACACACTGCTACAAGGAGATATACTTACATGCACGCGCACACACTCTCACAGTTGCTGTTGTTGGGATTAGAACCTCTACCTACCTAGATGTATATACTATTAGCGCTACATATTTATTGCATGCACCACTGGGCTTGTGTGTTTGGAGAGTGTCTAACTGTGCTTCTAAGGTGGATGACATCAGCAGGCCCTGTAAAGTAAGGCAATGTGGGGGTTAACAGGTAGGCACAGGGCTTAAAATGTATTAGCATTGCACGCACGCACACACACACACACACACACACACACACACAGGCAAAACAGACACCCTGCTTCACGGGGATATACTTATACATACACACACACACACACACTCATTGAGTTGCCATTGTTGGGATTAGAACCCCTACCTATCTAGTTGTATACAGTATAGTACTACTTACATACTGCATGCACCACAGAGCTTATGTGCTTGGAAAGTGTCTGCCACTCCTGTTGGGGTGGATGACATCAGCAGCTGTTGAGAGGGTGGCTACTGCTGTGGAGAACACTAGTCACAGGGCCATAAAATGACTGACCATTGCACAGATATAGGCCTGTTGGGCATGTGTATACTGCTGCATGTAGAATATCTATACACACACACACACAAAATGTGGCTGATGTGAGATTAGAATCCCTATCTACCTACTAATGCAGACTACAGCTCACCGTATTAGTTTCATGCACCACTGGTAACAACTGGTGTGCAAGTGACTGCAGCACTACATCACTCTATACCTTTCTGTGTCTCTCTCCCTATAATTAACATATATATATATATATATATATATATATATATATATATATATATATATAAAAAACTCTACAGATACACATATATCTTATATGTGACACATACTGATAAATAAGGGTAATCACGTCTGATGGAGATAGGGAGAGACAGTTAGGTATACATAGCTGTCTGTATGCACAGAGATATATTTACATCTCAGTTCTTATAGGCAGATGAGGCTTCTGACATGGGCTGAAATTAGCTAAGTGTAGGAGCATTCCCAGTGTGACCGTCAGTACTTACAAGGGGACTTCAGTCCAGACCTACCTGTACTCCAATCCAGGATTTTGTGTGCTAAAGCCAACTGGCTGTTGCACCTGATTACACAGTCCAGCACCTTCCTGATATAATGCCCAAGGGATTCTACAGCTGTGTGCTGGACATAATATCTGACTCATACCTAGGGTGTGTACAGAATGTATTAGACTGAACAGGGTTTTTCATCACATGTCTGATACATTCTACCCAGTGTTATTTCCTGGTACATCAGTGGCAGATCAATATAGATTGACATGAGGAACTGCTGACAGACATTTTGGTTACTGACTATACACAGCAGGGAGCCCATCCTTCTCCTTATACATGGGCCTTTGTCCCGCTCCTATTCCTGGCTTTGTTCACAGTTGTAGGTATGCTGTGACTGGGGTACAAGATGTAACATCACTTACACAGTTACAGACTTCACACCTCTGACTGTACGTGTTTTGCAGTATGTCCAGCACTGCACACCATATGTCTGCTCTGGTCCTCACTGAGTTTGTGTTGTATTGGTATTATAATGCTACATGGTGCCCATACCTCTAAACCTCTTAAGAGCAAGAAATCTGGACAAAGCCATATATAAAAGTGGGACACAGACCCAAAAATAGGGACAATGCTTTAATATTGCTCTTACAAACTTAAGACAGTTGGTAGAATAACAGGTTTGTATTAGCATGTATTTTCTAAAGGGTATGAAGTCTGCA
This sequence comes from Protopterus annectens, assembly GCF_019279795.1. NCBI lineage: Eukaryota > Metazoa > Chordata > Ceratodontiformes > Protopteridae > Protopterus > Protopterus annectens. The sequence goes on from NC_056745.1 coordinate 528,051,907, forward strand.
TGCATCTCAAATGTCTGTCATTATTTTCTAACATCAAACTTTATTGATTTGCCACTAGTTTGGCAGAAAACTGCAATGTTATGAAAAATGGACCAGAAATATGAGGCAAAAAAGTGGACATTCTGTGAAACTCTAAACACCTAAGAGGTATGATGGTGCCCACTGACTTGTTGTAAGTACTGACACAGTTATGTGATGGCCTTTACATCCTGCTGCTACTCTGACTTGTTACAACCTGCTGTTTGACTAGCCACCATCTAGGTTACTCAGAGCTGTGTACTGTCCATATCTGTGGCCCTGTCCCTCCATTGTCTCTAGCTTTGTCCAGCTTTCTTGCAAATATAAAAATAGTGACATATGGACAGTCTGCAGAACTCCTACCACAGGTGTAGTTCACATGCAAAATAGTAGGTACAGCCAGTCTCAAACCATGATCATCATCAACCACGGTAATGTACTTAGCCCACTAAGTCACAACAGCCACCACAGAGTGCAGTTTAATTCCTGGCACTATCAACCGCAGACATACATAGCACATTGATCCCTGCATATTGTGGAAATGGAACATGTCACCAGGTTGGGACAACCCTGGGACTGTGTGATCTGCTGCTATTACCTTGCAAACATAATGTTACTGCAGTTGTATGGGAACACAGGTATGTTAGGGTAGGGGACTCTAGCATTGACAGTCATGCATCTGTCTTATAACCCCACTGTTTGTCATTTCCCTCGCATAGTGCAGTGGGATTTGCTGCCTTGGGGACTAATGCATATTATGGGGCAGCCAGTATTGGGCAGAGTGTCCCACATAGCTGTCAACTGTAAGCAGCTATCCCAGTAGCCCACTCTATTACTTTCCACACATGCAGCAGGTCCATACATATGCTACCATAGTCTAGTACCCCATACATTTGTTGTAAAGAAGAGTGACTTACCCTTTTGCCTGCAGCAGTTGAGATAGTGCTTCAGGACTGATGCTGTCGGATGCACGCAGTACACAGCCAACACATGGTAGGGTACAGGTTGTGTGGTGTGCCTGGCATCCTTTTAACTATGTATGTAAGTCCGAGCAAGGTGTCAGTCCCTAGGTCCCTAGGATGTCAGGGCATGTGCTATGCATTGCCTCTTTGCCAAGGCCATGGCATACTGGGCATGTTTATGTTTGTCTACAGGGCCAGGCTCAAAGGGTTCCTCCATGTCCCCCTGTGGCTGTGGGGACCTTGGTACTGGTGGGGGACTGTGTCCCCCTTCCCTGTGATGTTCCTGCCAAAACTGTTTTCGCAGTATCTTATTGTGTAGCATGGCACATTACTGTGAACATGTGCCCACATGTGGCTGGAGAGTACTCCAGGGCTCCACCAAATATATCAAGGCAGCAGAACTGTGACTTGAGCAGCCCAAACACATATTCTATGATGCTCCTAGATGTGCCTCATTATGGCGTTCTTCAGCAGGTGTGTGTGTGCATTTCTGATGGGTGTCATCATCGATGGTTCCAGTGTGTAGCCAGCATCCCCCAGTAGATGACCATATGGGATGTCCCCCCAGGCAAATGTCTGGCACAGCTGTGATATGTGCCAGATGTGGGAATTGAGATAACTGCCAGGGATGCCAGCACACACATTCATGATAATGCCCTGGGCATTGCATAAGACCTGGCAGCTGGAGTGATAACCTTTGTGTTTGACATAGACTCTACCCTCCTCACTAGGTGTTGCTTTGATGTGCACATGAGTGCAGTCTATGACACCCAGTACCTCAGGGTAGTGTGCTGGCCCTCTCCTCAGAGGTACGGGGTAAATATATGTGCTCACTGATGTTTGTGCCTTGCAGCCAGGAACTGATGGAGTACCCTGGATGCAGATGCCTGTGAAACATCCATCATGTCCCCAGTAGGTCTTTGAAAAGTACCTGTAGCTAGTATTCTAAGGGTTACACATACCTTTGTTTCCACTGGGATGGGTTCCCCTCTGTTGGCTCTGTGTCTGAGTTGAGGGCGGCAAAGATCAGTGAGTTGTTGTAGTATGTCCCTGTCCATCCTGTATCTCTCTATCTCCAGCTCATGTAGCCCCTGGAAGGTTACCCTTGGGCCTGGACACTCTTTTCCTTCTTAGTATAGGCCTACTGTCAGCATCAGCACCAGCACTGACCTCAGCCTCTAGCACATACAGATGCAGCATAGCAGCAGCAGCCCCTATCATTTTGTCAGTTAAAATTCCCAAGTATGTACTCCAATGGTGCAGAGTATGTGGGGAAAAATCAGACTAAAGGGTGTACACATACTTTATAGTGGTGTGCTGCAGATGCAGCCTGCGTGAATGGCTGACTATGATGCATTCCACCAGCCAGGTCTATCTTTGACGGTTTTGAATGGCCCAGTGTCACTGGAAAAGGGCTTATCAGTCGTTTATCATTTTCTTTTCCTTTTGTTTTCTTTTTTTTTTCTTTCACCGCTAAGCACTGGGGCACAGCACTAGTATAAACAGTTCTCAGTAGTCTGGAAACACTCCCATGCACGGGCATGCTCAGCTTAGCTTAAACCAGCTAAAACAGATGCCACAGGGCTAAACACAGCTTAGCAGCACTGGACACACATCTGTGCTTAGCTGAGCACAAAAGGGTACCACTGAGCTCCAATCCTCAAACACAGCATGACAGACACCCTTTGATGTCAGCTACCTGTTCTAACACCAACGTGGTTCTGGCCCTACAAGGGTTTATCTGCAGACACAGTGGCCCATTTTTGCTATTCAGTAACTCCAGGTCATTTGCATACAAATCCTTGCATATTCTTTGGATACTTCACTACTCCAGGGCCTGCCTCCTTAGCAACCACTGAAACCTGCCATTAAACATTCTGCATGCAGGGCACAATAATGCATTATTTTCACAAATGTCATATTTTCAGTTTTTCAACATTTTAATTTTTTTTGGCATAACGACATGTTTGCACATTGCTGTGCGCCATGCAAATGTAATATGTGCATTAAAATATATATTTTATAATGATTTGCATTGCTTTTTGGACTCACTGGACAACGTTTTGGCCATTTCCATGCCTACATTGCAATATTCAACCTTCTTTTTGGGCTTTTACAGCACCTGCTTAATTTTTACATTTCTGTACACGGTTACTTTCCGTGTACAATTCTGACACCATCACGCCTCTTACATGGGTACCATTCAGCTTACTGGATCACAAATCACCTTCATTTGCATGGATTTCACCTGCTTATGAGGTGATTTGCACTCCACAGACACTTCCTTGTCCGCACACTCGTACACACGCCTCTGCTTTGTTTACTGGATCACTCAGCTGCCAGTTTCCGTGTTGGGGCTATGCCACTATGCCTACATGGAAAATCACTCCATGTAGGTTTTATTGATTTCCCCCCCCACTGGTGACTTAACTATTAAGTCACAAAAGGACTATGTATTGCACTTTTTCACACCTTGTGGGCTGCCCCTTCTCATCATTCCTAACTCTTTAGGGTAACACAGCCTGCACTTAAGTGACTTATTTCTCTACACAAATCTAAGTTTGGATTCCAGTAACCGAGCTATCCCTTCATCAGTGTACAAAATATGGCAGCTCTTAGTAATAATTTTCGTCAGTTCTTTATTATAACTGCTGTAAGTTAAACCAAAAGTTAGATCATTCCTATCTGTCCTCTGCTGAACCTTAACTTCAGGGGGGGAAGAAAAATAAGGCCTCCCATAGGTAATTCTAGATGCCCTTGCAAATAAACAAGCTTCATCCACCTCAAAATCTCTAAAACCCCTATTCATAAAATTCATCCTAATATTCCTTAATCCTTGTTCAAATTCATCTGCACTAATTCATCCCTTTTTTGGCACCTATGTGTCTGATGCAAACAGGTAACCTGTAAATGTTTCATCACCCAAGCCCATGCTTACACTTATCAAGGGTATCAGAACTTGTCAAAGATTTGGGATGCATGGCTAGGCTTAAAAATGCCCTTGTGGTCGTTAGCCTAGTAAACACCTATAAGAGAGAGTCTAGAGGTTGTCAGCACTTGCCCTTTCACCACATTATGAAAAACATGTTTCAGGTGCATACTAGTACGATGCACGTACGAGGATCACTAACAATCTTTCATATATATCCTAGTCAAAAAAACACCATCTCTAACAATCTGCACATTTAGGAACTCAATCTGCGTGGATGAATAATTCAATGAAAACTTCAAAAACCTACTACTATGATTAAGAAAATCATAAAATGTTAAAAGTTGTTTCATATTGCTTCCCCATAACAAAAGAGGTCACCCATGAATTAGAAGTTATGTATTCACCATAACGTTCCATCTGAGTAGGTGACTTCATTTGGATGCAACCTGTGGGTATCGGATCCGACCTCGGATCCGAGCCGGCATTTCAAAAGCTTAGGCTCCGAGCTCCTAGCTCCTCCCTCTTACCCATAACCCCTTGCCAAGCCCTGACTGACCTCAGATTGAGTTTGCCTATATAATACTGACTACAGTACCTGAACAAAGCATAAATACTCGCTGTATAAAGGTCAGGGGGATGGAGGGATGGTTACATCAAATGAAGTCACCTACTTAGATGGACCGTTATGGTGACCACATAAGTTGTAAATCTAAAGTAGGCCGACTTCATTTGTCTGCAACCTGTGGGACAGAGTCCCCAGCTACCTGAATCTTGGGCCGTCATGGAAGGATGTTCCGGAGCACCGCTGAGCCAAAGGATGCTCTTCCCCTGGAAACAACATCCACCTTATAATGAGAAATAAAGGTATGAGGCGAGGCCCAAGTGGCTGCCGCGCAGATATCATCCAATGACACACGGGACTTAAAGGCGGCTGACGTGGAGACTGCCCTAGTAGAATGAGCCGTAACCCTCTGAGGAGCAGGTCTACCTTCAGTGTCATAAGCCTGCAGAATACAATTAGCAATCCACCTCGATAGTGTGACTTTAGAAACTGCTTTACCCAAAGCAAATTTAGCAAAGGAGATGAACAGCTGATCTGATTGCCTGTGACCAGCTGTTCTGTGAATATAAAATCGTAATTGTCTATGAACATCCAAGGAATGCAATTTGTATTCTCCTTTGTTTGAGTACTTGGGAAAAAACACAGGTAAGTTGATTGATTGGTTGATATTAGATTCTGAAGAGACCTTTGGAAGAAAAGATGGATTGGTCCTGAGGCACACCCTATCTGGAAAGAAGGAAAGGTAAGGCGGCTTGACGCATAGAGCCTGAAGTTCAGACACTCTTCTGGCCGAAGTGATAGCTACTAAGAAGGCAGTCTTCCAGGAAAGGTACTTTAGGTCTGTAGAAGCTGCAGGCTCGAAGGGAGGAGCAGTAAGGGCTTGCAGAACTAAAGATAGGTCCCAAGGTGGTACAATCTCTTTGACTGGAGGCCTCAACAAAAAAATCCCTTTAAGAAAGGTTTTGCACAATTTCGCCGTCATGAGGGGAGCTGTCTCATGACCAATGTGATAATGAGAGATGGCTGCCAATTGTACCTTAATCGTGGAAGAACTTGCCCCTTGATGAAAGAGGTCTGTTAAAAAATCCAGCACTGCCGACATAGGTGCTGAAAAAGGATCCAAACTTTTCTGAACCGCCCAAATAGAGAATCTCTTCCATTTACTCCGATAAACCTGCCTAGTGGAAGGTTTATGAGCTGTCACTAGGATGGCCTTGACCGGTGATGAGATACCGGGAGTCCTAATCAAGGATGGAACTGGAGCAGCCAAGCTGTCAATTTCAGGGTGCGTAGATTGGGGACTGAAATTCCCAGAGGGTGGGAGATGAGATCCGGAATCGGATCCAGAATCCAGGGTGGATTCACTTTGTGAGACCATACAAAGGGGAACCAGGGTTGACGAGGCCAGAACGGGGCAATGAGAATCATTCTGCTCCCCAAACTGTTGGCTTTCTGCAGAAGCCTCTGCATCAGAGGTAGTGGAGGGTAGGCATAAAGGAGACCGGGAGGCCAAGCATGCACCAGCGCATCTCGGGAATTCCCCTGGTGGGGGAAGCAGAGCGAAGAAATTGTCGCATTTGGCGTTTGAGTGAGAGGCAAAAAGATCGCAACAGGGTTGCCCCCAAACGGCAAAAATCTTCTTCACTACCTGAGGATTGAGAGACCACTCGTGAGGGGAAAGAATGGTGCGACTGAGTTTGTCCGCAAGGATGTTGGATTTTCCCGGAATGTGCGTTGCTACAAGAAAGCGTTTGGTGGAAATTGCCCATTCCCAGACTCTCATGGCCTCTCGACAAAGGGGATAGGACCTGGTTCCTCCCTGTTTGTTGATGTACCAGACTACCGACATGTTGTCTGTCTGAATCGCAATAGTCCCTGAAGGAAGAACGTGGCGAAGTGCTTGCAACGCTAGGAGCACAGCCCTCATTTCCAGGACATTTATATGTAACGAAGTCTCTGTGGAGTTCCACGTGCCTTGGACAATCTTCCCCGCAGAATGCCCCCCCACCCGAGGCAAGAAGCGTCCGTGGTCACTGTGGCTCGGGGAAATGCTGCACAAAAAGGTCTCCCTGTCAGAGGCTCCGGAGATCGAAGCCACCAAAGAAGGGAATCCTTGCATGCTTTGCTGACCGCTATCAGAGTGTTGAGAGAGGAACAGAGAGGGGACCACTGAACCTGAAGGGTCCATTGAAGAACCTGCATGCGTAAGCGCGCATGAATAAGAAGCGGGATAGCTGCCGCCATCGAACCTAGGGCCCTCAGGACCGAAGCTGCTGTCGGAAATGGTTGCAGGACCGCTGCGACATGACACTTCAGGTTGGAAATTCTGTCTGGGGTGAGGAAGGCTCGCATTGACCTGGTGTTTAGCCTTCCTCCTATGAAATCTATAACTTGTGTGGGGTGCAGTAAAGATTTCTCCCAGTTGACAGTGATGCCCAGCCTTGGGGCTATACGAAGGAAGTAGTCCCTGGCTGAGCACAGAAGATGCCTTGATGATGCCGTCAGGAGCCAGTTGTCCAGGTACGGAAAGACCTGTAATCCCTGGAGCCTCAGGTGGGCCGCTACAACCGCTAGAACCTTGGTGAACACCCTAGGGGCTGAGGTGAGACCAAAGGGGAGGACCCTGAACTGATAATGACTGGCTCCCAGCCGGAAGCGAAGAAACCTCCTGGACCGTCTGTCCATGAGAATGTGGTAGTACGCGTCCTTGAGGTCGATGGAGTACATCCAGTCGTTCTCCCTCAAGAGGGGGAGTATAGATTGAAGGGTGACCATCCGGAACTTTTGCTTGGTTACTGACAGGTTCAGCAGGGAAAGATCTAAGATCGGTCTTAAGTCCCCCGTTTTCTTTGGCACTAAAAAGAACCTGGAGTAAAACCCTGACCCGGTTTGATCTGGGGGGACGCACTGGATAGCTCTTTTTTCTAGCAGCTGTCCGATTTCGATAGCTGCTGCCTCCCTTTGGTCGGGTGGAACATCTGGGAGGCTGCGAGATCTGGGAACTTTGTACAGGGGAATTGTATAACCTCTGGATATCACGCAAAGCACCCAACGGTCTGATGTGATGGACTCCCAAGAAGTTAGGTGCCTCGAAAAACGCCCCCCGACTGCCTCCAGAGACGGACAGCCGGGCAACCCTTCAGGGCTGCTGCGTGGGTCTATCAGAGAAAGGTTCTCTGGACCCAAAGTTTCTAGGAGCCCCCCTGCCTCTAGGACGGCGACCTCCCTGTCCTCCTCTGCCACGGAGGACTGGTTATCCGAGCAGGTTGGGACTGCTGCGACTTCCGGAACCACATCTTCTTCTGTCCCTTTTGGTTCTTGAGAAGGACCTCTGGGGAGCTGAGAAGCGGACTCGACGGCAGACAGCGTTTTCCGTCCTTCTCGCTCTGGACCAATGTTTCGAACAGTTTTGCCAAACAAGGCAGAACCATCAAAGGGGACATTCGCGAAAGTCGCCTTGAAGGGCTCTGCGAAATCACAGTGGCGGAGCCAGGCCTGCCGCCTCATGACTAGGCCTGCTCCGCTGGCTCTAGCGGCTCCCTCAGTAGCGTGAGAAAGTAGCCGCATAGATGTGTTAGAAACTGCTCTAAGAGTGGCCATTCGGGTGGAGTATACCTGCTTGTCCTCACCCGACATGGACTCTGGGGGAGATGCAGCGTATTCTTTAATCAAATCCCGCTGCATCCTGATGATGTGTGCCATGTAGTTCAGCGCTCTCAAAGAGAAGGTTGCTGAACTGAAAACTCGCTTCCCAATGCGATCCATCGAGCGGGACTCCTTGCCCGGAGGATGCATAGAGGGACTCTCCTGGGCCAATTCCCTCTTAGTGGCTGCAGCCATCATCATGGCATCTACTGGGGGGCCCTTGCTCCAGTGAGTGCGGTCCGCCGGAGGGGAAAGGATACGGTCAGGACGCTTGGGTACAGGCTCAACGGTGTCCGGATCCTTCCACGCTCTGATGGATATAAGGTCCACCAGAGGATCGGCAGGAGGGACACCCAAGAGGTAGATGGGCCCGCCTCGAATGCCTCCAAGAACACAGACTCGTCTGAGGAGGCCTTGGGGGCAGACCACCCCCCCGATCCTCAACATTTCCATAATGTCTCCAAATGAGACGTCTTCAGGGGGTGACCTTGGGGAGCCTTCCCCTTCATCCAAGTCTGTGTCTTCGGTAACGGACTCGGGGGAGTCCATGTGCCTCCTTTTGCACTTACGCTTCCGAGGTACTTCATCGGGGGGGCTGTCCGAGGAGTACTCTTCCGCAGCTGGATGTTCCAAGGGAACTACTTGGGACATCGAGGCGGGCTGTCCCTGGGACCGGCTGGTGGGAGCCTGGCCCAACTGCTCCGAGAAAAAATTAAAAGATAGAGAGAGGAAAGCCTAACACAAACACTTCTAACTAATTAAATTAAAAAAGTTAAAGTTTTTCAAAATTTTCCTGTCAGAAAACTTATCTGCACTAGGAGCTCAAGGAATCCGTCGCAACTTGAAAGCGGCAAACGAAACCTGAGGTCAGTCAGGGCTTGGCAAGGGGTTATGGGTAAGAGGGAGGAGCTAGGAGCTCGGAGCCTAAGCTTTTGAAATGCCGGCTCGGATCCGATACCCACAGGTTGCATCCAAATGAAGTCTGCCTACTTCAGATCTGATGATAAAAACATAAATGCCCATGATGTCCAATACATCTTAGGATATTCTTGTTTTCCTACTCAGCTATGACTAGGCTGGCGTAGCTATGGGCACATGAAGTGCCCATAGCTACACCAGCAACCTGTAAGTAATAAACTCTGTCAAAAACAAACACATTATTTTCAAGGACTACTTCTAAAAGATAAATAAAATCTATAAAATGCAATGTATATTCACTATTCCTAGTCAAAAAGGTCCTTACCATCTCAATTCCCTCAAAATTGGGAATGACCATAAATAGGAAGGCTACATCAAGTGTAGCTAATAACTTGATCTCAACCCCCTTGTCCTCCTTCAAATACATATAAAGATCTTGTAAAAAGTGTTTGCTATCATTTGCAATATCCAACCCAACTGGTCTTAACTGCTTCTCAATGTAAATAGATAACGGTTCTGAGAGCCAACCAGACCCTGCAACAATCCATCTGAATGGTGGAGTAACAGGATTCTTATCGATCTTAGGCATCCCATAAAGGTTAAGTACAAGGGGATTCTCTAACAAAAAATACTGGAACAATTCTTTAACCATGACTTGGCTTTGTATACAATCACTAAGTGATCTCACAATTCGTTCCTTCATAAGCTATATAAATTCCTTATCAATTACCTTATACGTATTAAAATCCTTCAACATACTGTTGATCATATCAAAATAATAGGCTCTGTCCATTACCACCACAGAGCCACCTTTACCAGCGGTCCAAATCACTATAGTAACATCACTTTGCAAGGTATATAGTGCTTGTTTCTCTTGTAAAGTAACATTTTCAAACTCTCTTTTTCTTTTATTATTCAATAAAGTGTAGATCTTATCCTCAGAAACACGTATAAAAACATCCAACACTGGATGGTTCTGTGGTGTATAAACACTTGGTTTCTTAAACATATGAACAGCATTATCACAGTATCACCAAACGTAACCTTTACAGACAAATTGCATACAAATAGTCTGAGGTCTGTCAATGTATCAGCAATATCTGCCCGTTGGGCTGGTATAAATGATTTCACACCTTCAACACAAAGTCAAACATCTCCCAGAAATGCTCCAAACTAAGTTCTGTTGTCTTGTGTCTACATCTTCTTTATAATCCATACATTCGTTTCCTGGAAGGACTGCTTTCTTTTCTGCCCACTTCAGTTTATTCCCTGTACAGATTTCTTCCTGTTGCTGCGGAAGCGTAACAGCAACATTGGAAAAACCTGATCATTAACAACATTAAGTACTTTCCTTCGTATCACGGGTTCTGGCTCCACCCCTTTTCTGCACCTCAACCACGATATTACTGAAAGAGCTATCACCCTGAGGAGTGGTGTATACTGGGCTGTTGCTAAGAGGGGGGTGTCTCTTCCTCTCTCCTAGTGGGTGTAACCCTTGTGGCTTCCATTCTCATTTATGATGAATTTTATTCAGATACACCTGCTGTCTGCTTGTCTCTAGGCCAAGTAAAAACATGATTTCTGAAATCCTCAATATCACATTGAAATTTCTTTTTCTTCTGTAGTAAGAGTTTACATTCATAAACATAAACCTAGTTTACTGTCTCACTAATACATACATCAGCCAAATCACTATTAACCACTTTATACAGCAGCCTCATATAAGAAAAACTTGTATCTAAATTAATCTGCTGCCACTTAGCCAACAGCCTGGGATAGAAACCTCCATAAGTGGGCATATTAAACATACGCAAGCCTCTTGGTATAAATTTCAGTGTGCAACATGTTTCCATATGGAGTCTCTGACATTGCAATCCCTTAAGGTGATATAAGTCATTCTCTAGGCTCCTCAATACTTCATGCATTTTTAATGTCTCACCTTCGGAGAAATTATTTTTTCTAGGATTGTGTCTTTAGAGATGACTTGGTTTTATGAATGAAATCTAAGAAATGTCATGTGATGCTTTACATCATGGCAATGTGAGATGTCCATTGTCACTATTGGTTGTTTTGTAATTAATTATGTAAATTATACTATTTAAATGTTTGGTTAGCTTGTTGTTGATATGGTCTGATGAAGCAATTTTAGATTGCAAAAGTGCTCACCTTTGCTTTTAAATGGTTGTTTTATTTTACACATAGTTATCGTTTTTATGTTTATCTTGGTCTTGTTTCTGTGGAGTACTGTTTCCTGTTCTACTTGTAATTTTCTGGGATACTACACAGTTAATCACCAGAGGTGCTTCTTTCTGCTCACATCTACAAAGTGTTTGGCGGTCAGTGGTACAAGTGCTAGTTATACCAGCAAGGGGTGAGGTGGAGGAATGTAGTAGATGATGTGAAGTACTGTAGTGATACATGCTGAATAACTGAATTACTGTGGTAATAATGGTGCATTCAGTGGGTTATGTAAATAGCAATGGTACCGCAGTCACAAATGCATGCAAAATGTTCATGGCTTGTTGTGCATAACTGCCACAAACAGTAATGACAATACCAGTGGTTAGCTGATAGCAACAGCATGGAAACCCACCAGCAGGCTCCACATGGTACATGGCAGCATAAGCAAAGTGGCACCTAGTCTACAACAGTTGTTCAAGATATACATTACAGTGTAAACTTACAAAGATAATACTTGGTGCATGCAGTGATATCTGTAGGCTATTCGGAGTTGTGTATGGTCAATTCACAATATGCATCACACAATTTTCCATCAAAATCAAATGCATTGTTCTTATGGTCATATCCATCATCATCTACACAGTGTTTAGTGGCCAGCAGCACAAGTGCTAGTTATACCAGCGTGGGGTGGAGGAAAGTGGAAGATGATGTGAAATACTGTAGTGATACATGCTGAATAACTGAATTAGTGTGGCAATAATGGTGCACTCAGTTGGTAATGTAGATAGCAATGGTATTGCAGTCACAGATACATTATTCTTTATAACTTATATAACAGGTGCCATTTTTGACTTTCTTCCCTTTTTTGTGACTTTTTCTAGCTTGCAGGTAATTGTGATTTCCAACATAGCTGCATTATTTACTGCACTTTCTTCTATTTGTTTTCTTGTTGGTTGAGGCATTTAGTATAGCAACTGAAATTGTGCCAGACTTAAAATGTGTCATACAATGTCCCCAAAAGATAGCATGGACAATGGTTCCATATACTGTGTGCAAGTGCTAGAGGCTGAGCTGCTAGGATGATAAGATCAGATGCAAGGGAAGCTACTGACATTGACCAAACAGTACTGCAGAACCCAGACCTTGACTCAGAGGCCATACACCACAATGTGGACATCTGATAAGGTCTAAGTGTCTCCTTCTTGGGGGAATCCACATGCATTTCAGCAGCACTTTGTTGGGACATGGGTAATATCTGGCCTACTCATCCACCACACATGCAGACACTGCTTCAACAACATCCAGCTCCTTCTCTAATGTGTTAAGTCTTCACTAGTATGCAGATACAGGGTCTCATGGAAACTATATGTGCAACCATACTGCTCATGAGGATAATCATAGCATTGTTCCTGGCCTCCATCATTCCCATGTACTGATGAATTTCCTGCTGTAGACTGTGTAGCACTTTAACCATCTGTACGTGATTCTCGGTGCTAGTAGCCCAGGAATGAATCATGTCATATATATTTGCTGCTGTGTAGACAAGACCGTCCATATCTTTAGAACTAGCTGTGATTGATGTCTTCTCCTGTGTGTGGAATGCACAGCAGGTACTGGAACCTCAGACCTTATTGCTTCCTCCAGAGTTTCAACTTCTCTGCAAAAAAAAAAAAAAAAGAGGTTCTGAGCTGTGAGGTTATCCCCCCTTTCTGGTTGTGATGACATTTGCTCATTACGTGCAATGTGTAAGAGGATTTGTAATTACACTGTGTACCACAGTCCTGGGGTTGTGTCATGACTATGAAAGTAACAATATCATTGTTGTCATCCATTCTGTTTTTGACTTCAGTCTGCTATGGTGCACCACAGCATAGTATTGTTTGGGGTGCTGCACCTGTGGAAAAATACATTATCATCTCAGTAATGTATCCTGTGTAAGTCATCTGAATTAGTAATACTGCTATGACATGTGTTATTTGTTCCAGTGGGGCCGCTGCTAATATTGACTAAGTAACTGACAAAGGAGCATTTCAAGGTTATATGCAGACATTTACTATATAGAAGTGTACATGTCCTAAATTGCAGGTAAACACTGACTTTCTGTATCACCTATGTGGATAATGAAGGTGTATCAAGTACTGGTTTCCAGACCACCCTGACTGACCCCAGTGCCCTCGTCTTCTGCATGCTTTCCTCATCAGGTATTAAATTTTGGAGAGTGGAAGGCCCACCATCCGTGGTACTATGTACAATTGCATTCTGTTCAGCTTTACTACTTGTAGGTAAATACCACATCATTCTCTCTCTCTGCAATATGCCAAGGTACATTTTCTTTCCCTTGAGCATTTACATGAGCCAGAACTTGACTCCATACCTTAATTTGTGCTACCTATTTTGTATCCTTTTTCCAACAAGACATTTTCCATATGTCATAAGTGGACTGTTGAGGATATAGTTCTCTTCGGCAGTGAAGATCTCTCTTTTGTCCCTTGTTCCCTGATGCTGTAACATACTTACCCCAGAATTAGCAAGTGTTGCAGTTGACAGTTGCCATGATTCATCATTTAAATTGTCTGTTAATTGATCATTTACTTTTTTTTTAAGAAATTCCTTGCCCAGAGCACATACAAGAATGTGTACATTCCACTGCAGACCTGTAAAGATTTGTCAAAGGGGTAGGAGAAAAGTCTGTCACAGAACATTACTAAGCAAGTGTATTATTGTGAAAGTGCATATTAAAAAAGGGGTATTTTATCCATCATTACCAATAAGTACACTTCACAACTGGACAACTGAAACATCTTCACCTTTACAAGCAATTCTGAAGGTATTTGTGAAGATCTCACAATAAAAAAAAAAAAACATTTAAAACCTTCTTTACTGTAATCCAAAATGTTCCTTTTAGGTATGTTAAATTATTGCCTTTATTTCTTGTTTTCCATCAATATCTGCAGAAAAAAAGTGACGAGCAGCATTCAAAAGTTTCAATAAATGCACTTCAAGTTACAAACCTCTTACGCAAATGGTGCTTGTGGGTACATAGCTCTATGAATCAAATTACTATCCATTTGTGCAGCTGTACCAATTGTCACAGGTAACTTTCTACTACTGTGAATCAGCCAAGACAAGCACGTCTTTCATGGGAAAAGTAGATGTGCAGTTACAGCTGCCTAAAATGGTACAGTGATTGTGGTTCACACACTCAGAATCTCATTTTTATGGCTAGCTCTCTATTATGACATAAACCTACGGTCAAAAAAGACCTTTTCTTTCAGAACTCATAGTAGGGTCTCATGCTGATGTTACAGAAAGACCAAGATCTTTCAGTGCCTTTGGCAGGCATCATACCAGTCCATGCTGAAACAGGTGGCTAAGGGCCCTTTTAGGAAAACAAATATCTGATCTCATCTGTGAGGTAAGCTTTCTTCCTTGACTGTAATCTCGGACTGAAGAGCAGTGAAAGCACCAGTATGAAAACCTGCATAAAAATAACCTGAGCAGTTTGCCCAGTTGGTCACAGATGTACAAGAGAGCCAGCTAGACTTTAGTGTAAGTGTGAAATGAGCATTACTAATGCAATATATAATACCTGTATTAATCTTCTAGGTGTAGTTACACAACAGTGGAGGTCACTGAAAAGTTTTACTTTAATTTTACTGCAAATGTACTTAGTAGTTATGCATTCTGTAATCACTGTACGCAACTTTATTTTGATCTGAACCATTTCTATACTTTTTGCCTTCTACTACATTACCATCTGCACAATAGTACGTATTTACTAAAGTCTGCAGGCAAAATGTGTCTAACATGTAAAAATGAAATAAAAAAGAAAATGAACCATTAAATATTTCCACAGCATTACCAATGACCACTTCAGTACCTTTCTTGAAGAAAGCTTGCATGTTATTGATAATGTACTGTGAATTTCCAAAACTCAACTTCTGTAAGGGCTACTTTCAAAAAAACTATCACAATGGGGCAGCAGCTGCTACAGTTTGTGCTCCACACAGTGCCTCATTTCTCACATTAAATTCAATACTGGAATTCATTTCTAAATCCTGGTAATGCATTGAAAACCGAATGGGATCTGTCACTCATACCCCCTAACACTGCCCCATTCCCAGCTATGCCTGTGATTAACAGTGAGAAAACATGCAAATAATACAAACAAATATCAATAAGATGGCATACACTTCTTTCAATTACAGATACACCTGCATGAATCTGGCCTTGTCAAAATGAATAAACTGCAAAGTTACCATAGCAGCCAAATTATTGACCAGTAAGTCGATCAATGCCTCCTTTCTTCTCCTCATGAAAAATGTGGTGCTCCTGAATATATCCTTGGAACTATTTGTAAAGTGTCTATAACAATTTTATTTACTCTGTACTGCATTACATAATTGCTTTAAAGGGATATATAACATCAGAAATGCAGTTCTATTTAATTATTTGGGACTTAAGAGAGAGAATAAAATAATCTTACTTGCAGTTTCACTGCAATTACATAGTGACATGTATGACTTGCTCAGCCAGGAAATCAAGGGTGAAAAACTCATTTAATTTCTAGTG
The DNA here is from genome assembly GCF_019279795.1 of Protopterus annectens. Taxonomy (NCBI): domain Eukaryota; kingdom Metazoa; phylum Chordata; order Ceratodontiformes; family Protopteridae; genus Protopterus; species Protopterus annectens. Next base: position 528,067,697 of record NC_056745.1, read on the forward strand.
TAGTGATCACTACATCAGCAGAAATGTGAGAACATTGAACTAAAATATAACAACTGCAGTTAGCAATGTTCAGTAAACAACTCTGTACTTTGACTCATTTACCTTTATCATTTTTTTCTACTTTTGACATTTTGTGACAAAATAGAAGACAACTACCACCTCATTCAAAGGAGGCAGGCACAACTGAGCCATTGAGCACATTATTAGTGCTTCCCCAAGAATAAAATAAGTAAGAATAATAGAAATAAAAAATAAAATAAAAAAATAAGTAAAATAATTAACATTAATAAGTACTCAAAGAATGCATACTAGTTTCTGTACTAAGAATTAGGACACTACAATATTAGAAATATATCAAATGAAGCAGTGCAATCATATCAGTAACTGTGTCTTTACTATATAACTTCACACTGCTTCGAAAATGATCATCATATACTGCATTACTGATATTAATCAATGTATTAATGCTCTTATCTTCTGTGAAATAAAAAGCAATTGCACTTCAATACTTATGAGTCCTTTTCTCGTCTCCTTTTGTAGATCTGCTTCAACTGGAGCACCTCAACTACAGTCGACCCCAGTATGGAAATGACCACCATCACCAGCAGTGATGCAGTATAGAAAGCTGTCATCCTGAGCTAGAAGACCAAGTGGAGAGGCAATGGGACACTTATTGAACTCTTCTTCAGTAAATGCAAAACTCAATGTCCCAGTCAGCTCTGCCAACCGCACCACCAGAGGTCTCAACCTCCAACCTTCAGGGTACCCTCTCAAAGAAATATCAGGGCAGGGTGCAATCTGAGACTCTCCAGACAGGTTTGAAAATGATGGAAGTGGTTATATGTCTCCCCATGTGTCTGTGCATCCTCTGTCAGTCTGTCTTGTTAAAACCTCCATCTGTGAGCCGTACATAGTGTGTTGCCACCCTATCTTGACTTGTCTGATTTGTATGTTTGTGTCAACACTCAGCATTTCTGTAACCCTCAATCTTCCCCTTACTACACATTTTCCTTGCCTGTCTTCCCATCCATATACTGGGGAAAACTGGGGGTCTATCTGCACAAAAATAAATAAAAAATCATACTCATGTTGTCCTACCTCCTCCAAAACAACTTTCTTAATGCCTTCCTTTTGTGTTTTGCTTGACTGATCTCTCCCCTTTTTCTATTTCCCCCTTTTTTATTTATAAAAACCCAAACCTGGTATCCATATGAAGATACCTTCAAAGTGAAACAAAAACCTATAAAAGTTGCTGTATGCTACACGCAAGTGGCACTGAGCTACAAACATTAAAGGGTTCACATGGAAAGTTCTTGTGATACTACCACAACTTGATGCTCATTACTGACTGACAAAAATGTAGGAAGGTATTCAGGAACTTATGAACATGTGCCGTACTTACACGTACGTAAATCTTTTGCACAGTTATACATTCTTAACAGCTGACTACAATCACTTTCAGCTATGAAAGTTTAGGTGGGCATGCCTTCACAGGCTTCAGAAGTTTCAAAATCAATGATGCTGGCTTGCAGTGACTGCAGATACATAATGGCAAAGCAGAGCAATTCACATTACCATTAAATGTGTACAGACAAGGACTATGAATACCACCCCATGTCTATCTTATTCATGACAAGAACCACTGTAGCTAAGTAACATGTTCTTTGCTCTCAGTATAATGTTCAATGTTGTTATAACAACTCAATAACCCTGATAGGGACTGCATAACAGTTTACCAATTAATAATCCACGTTCAAAAACATACAGACCAAACCATATGTCAATAGCTCTTTTGAACTTTTCCATGCTCCCCACACATCTAATTTCCGGGGATAGATTATTCCAGTGCAAGCTAATTGTTTCCTCCAAGGAAGCATTTCTAAAGACACATAAAAAACTAAAATAAACCATGCAAGCAGTAAGAGTGGAGCGAAAATAATTACTTATTAACAACATAAAAATATTTATTTATTTATTTTACATTTGTTGACCGGGCTAGTCTAGCTGGATATATGTCCATTTTCAGTAGAGGCCTGGGGAGATAAGCTCCAAACAGTTCAAAATAATTTCTCATCAAAAGTAATACATGTTTATAATGCAAATACATTAACAGTAAAGGAGATAAACAAACTTTAACTAGTCACATATTAATAAAGTTGAAAAATGCAGAGTATTAGACTTGACTTAGTACAAATACAGTTACAAATAAGCATTCAGAAAGAATAATAGCATAATTTACAGTAAGTGTAGATAGCAGTTACGTAATGCATCTAGTAGTAAAACATGTCCAGTAATTAAATATTTTTTTTTATTTTATGATACAGCAGTAAGTAATACTACGATGAAGAAGTGGATGAGTAGATGTTAAGATGAAGTAAAAGCAGGGTTGAGAAGGTAGGGTTGAATCAAGTATCAAGAGCTAGTTGGTCAGTCAGGGTTTGTACATGGGCACATCCAATGTGTTTTGAGGAAGAACTTTAGGTTCTTTTTAAAAAGAGTTAAAGAGGGAAGTGTAGAAAGATTGGTGGGAAGCAGGTTCCAGTGTTTTCCAACAGTATTAGAGAACAGAGTCTCTCCAGCCTTATTGTTTGCTTTGTCAATATTTACAAGAAGATTTTGTAAGGATCTAAGAGATTTCAGGTTATGGTAGGGGTGAATAAGAGTAGATAGTATGGGTGTTTTGGCAGGTTGACAAAGTATCTTATGGGCGATGGCTAGTTGATTAAATTTCAGCTGCTGTTGTAATTCAAGCCACCCTACTTGCTTTAGATTAATACAGTGGTGGGTTCTGAAAGGGTTACCTGTGGCAAACCTGGCTATATTATTGTAGGAGAGTTCTATTTTCTTAAGGTTATTTTTTGAGAGATTAGTGAATATGGGTGAGGCATAGAGAAGGGTAGAGATTAGGTGGGAGTGGGCAATAGTCATTCTAGTTGCAGGAGTGAGGAAGGATTTGATTCTGTAAAGACAGCCTATTTTTTTATTAATAGTTTTCAAAGTGTTGCTGATATGGGTGTTGAAGTTAAGGTTGTTGTCTATGGTGATACCTAGCAGTTTCGTAGTAAGATCTTGGGATATAGGTGTACCATTTTTAGATGATACAGTGAAGTCTATTTGGGGGGATTTGCTAGTAGGTGCGAAAAGGAGGAGTTTAGTATTTTTTTGGGTTAAGTAAGAGGCAGCGTTGTGTAAACCATTGTTCTACAGTGTTAAATGTGTGTTGTGTCAGGGAGTGAAGTTCAGAGACAGATGTGGCTGAGCAAATAAATGTGGAGTCATCTGCGTATTGTATGCATGTAGCTTGGGGAACTACTTGGTGAAGGTCATTGATGAATAAAGTAAACAGGAGGGGGCCCAGTATGGACCCTTGAGGGACACCAATGTTAACAGGTAGATGGGTAGAGAGAGTGGAGTTCCAGAGTACAGCTTGATGTCTGTTATTTAAGTAGGACTGGAACCATTTTATAGCTATTGTGTCAAGTGACAGAGATTTAAGAATATGTATGTGTATTTGGTGATTAACCATGTTGAAAGCCTTGGACAGGTCTAAGAAAAATGCAGAGGAAAGCATACTAAGGTTACAGTTTTTGTTGATGGTGTCTGTAAAGGAAAGGAGGGCAGTGTTAGTGGTAGTGCTATGGGAAGGTCTGAAACCATGTTGGGTATTGGTAAGCAAGTTATTATGGAAAAGGTGGTCAAGCAGTTGCTTGTGGATACACCTTTCCATAATCTTAGATAAGGGAAAGAGTAGGGCTATGGGACGATAGTTGGAGAGTTCAGTGGAATTTCCACCTTTATGAAGGGGAATAATATGGGAAACTTTCCAAAGTTTAGGGACATATCCTTCAGTGATGGTCCTATTGATTAGTATGGAGATAGGGTAAGCTATGGATTTGGCTGCTAACTGTAAGTATTCTGCGGGTAGTAAGTCAGCAGAGGGAGTGCATGGTTTGAGTTTTTGGATAAGGGAGAGAATATAAGCTGTTGGGACAGGTTGGAAGAGAAACGGAGGTGGTGGGTTTGAGTTAGAATTGGCTATAGTTGTGTTATGACAAGAGAGCTGACTGGCAAGAGTTTGAATTGCTTCGGGGAAAAAGGTATTAAAGGCATTAGCCGTTTGCTTGGGATTCTCCTAGTCAGTGCCTTGTGGGTTGGGTGTGATAGATTGACTGGGCTATAATAATTGCTTAATACTTGCCCAGAACTTTTGTGGATTATTATGATGAGTTTGCTGAGATTGTAGGTAATAGTTTTGTTTATCGGACAATATTGCTTTTTTAGCCACATTTCTCAGTTGCTTGTAGTGTTGGTGATCAATAGGGTTTTTAGTTAAGCGTTATTTATTCCAGATTTTGTTTCTGAGATGGATTTTTGCTTAGTTTCTTTAGAGTGCCAAGGAGCAGATTTAGTTCTTATTCTAATAGAGCGGGTAGGAGCATGGTGGTTTAGTATGGCTTGAAACTTAGCATTAAAGTAATTAACAGCTTCATCAAGAGAAAGGTGTTTTAAGGGGAACCAATTACATGCTTTCAGTTCATTCTGGAATAGATCCAACTTGAAGGTTTTCTTGGTTCTAATTGTTCTAGTAATGGGTTGAATGGGTGGATTGACTTTGAGCCTGATAATCTATGTTAGTGAGTGGTCACTTACATCGTCAGGGAGGGTTCCGGTTTCATAAGTGTGGGGTTGGTAATTAATGAGTATCCAATCTAAGGTGCTTTCTTTTTTATTTGTCTTGTTTATTCTAGTAGGGGAGGTAATAGTTTGAGTAAACCCATAGAGATGAATAAGGCTAGTAGGGTATTTGTTGCTGCAAGACTTCCAATCTATGTTAAAATCATCTAGGATTATGGTTTCGTTGGGTAGGTTTTGAGATAACCAACACAGGATGTTTTCAATGGTAGTAATGTTACTTCCTGGAGGAACATAGATGCAGATAATATAGATAGATTTGACTGAGTTTAACTGAAGTTTGGTAATAAGAATCTCAGCATTAGAGTCCTGAGGTGGTTTCTGGTTGAAGGTGGTTATTTGAAAGACAGATTTGAATAATACAGCTACTCCACCACCTTTCTTGGCTACTCGGTCAAGGCGTAAGATATTGCAACCAGGTGGGATAACTTCGTTGTCTTTAGTTGAAGGTTTTAGCCAAGTTTCTGTTAGACAAATAATATCAAATGAGTAGAGTTCCAAGAGAGCATGGAGTTGTGTTATTTTGTTATTAATGCTACGTGTGAGCTATTAAGAGTGAGTTGGTTGTTTTTTTAAGTAGGGGGATGGCAGAGGGGTTTGGGTTGAAGAGTTGAGTGATAGTGGAGGTGTTTGGGTGAATATCTTCATCCTTTAAGGAGAGGAGTAGTATTAGATATCAAAATGGATGTCTTCTGGAATTGGGGAAGTCATATCTAATGTGGGCTGTCCTATGGTATTTAGGTAGAAGACAGCAAGGTGGTGAAGTAATGTTGACATGTTGAGTGTGAGAGGCTAGAATAAAAGAGGTAGATTGTTTAGTAGGGTAGGGAAGATGTGAATATACTGGGTGTTCATAGAAGGTTAGCAGGTATGCTAGTATTAAAGAAGGAAGAAGTGAGAGCATGAGTAAGGTATGTAGGACTAGGGTGGGTAGTTTGTTCATTGCAATGGTGGATATTAAGGTCTTGCTATAGGCACAGAGGTAAAGGAGGTGTGGTGATGTAAGGCAAAAGGGTGTGGTGGGAGAGATAGGGAGTGGTAGGAAAAAATGGAGGGAAAATAGGGAAGATTAGTTAATGGTAATGTGGTTCTGATAGGTGGAATGGAAAAGGGGTGTGGTTTGGTAGGTATAAGTGCAGGACCTCTGGGGGTGGGTGAGATTTGGGGGTAGGGTATGGGGAGCGGAGTGAGCCCGCAGGGCGAACGGAGCGGGTAGAGACAAAAGGAATAGAAGTTAGAGAGGAAACTATTGGCAATGCAGGTAAGCTACAGGTTAGAAAGGTAGGACCTGAGTGGGAAAGGTCTGAGATAGTGCAGGAGTCTAACGAAAAGGAGAGCCAGAGGGGTAAAATACTGAATGGGCACAAGGTGAGTATGAAGAGGATCAGGTCAAGAACATAAGAAATTTGGTGAATTTACAGAAGTAGAACACAGACAGAGGCAGTGAAAGATGGATAGGATAAGGGTGCCACCTAGTGGGCAGATCTGGTATTGTAGGTAGGTGTGTAAGGGAGCTAACTGGTGTAGAACTGTGGTAGAAGAGATTTATAGTAAGAGAGGGTTTAGGTAAGTGGAAGAGGTTTGTTTGCTGTTGGGTAGATAGAGAGGAGGGGTAAAGGAAGTTGGCTGCTCAAGCTCACTGCGAACTTTGGAGCCCTGATGCAAGTAGTAGACAGGGGTCTGCTTTACAAGGTGGACTTAGTCCATAACATACTTTCTTCCTTCCTTGACAGAGGGTGCAGAGAATAAGAGGCTAGTAGGTGAGGCCACTGGACTTTGGATAGGATTCTTATCTCACCGGGTAGGTAGTGATTATATTAGGAGCAGGAGAATGTTGAGCTAGGTACTTTGGGGAGAAAGGGAGACAAATGTAGAGAAGAGAACAGTTAGCATTCAGCACATATATAAGCAGTATAAGCTAGCAGTAACAAATACAAAATTACAAACATTCACAGTTAAATATGAGGTAGATACATACATTTAGGCATTCTAAGCATGGCTCTAACAAATCAAAGGAATAGTATTCAAGATAGTTGCAATGGAAAAATGCAGTGAATAAGGTCATCATTAAAGCAGTCCAGGCAAGATAGGGTATATGATAGCCCACTAATGGTCTGTAGGTGCAAGCTAAGCATTAAATGTGGGGGTCCCCACTCCCTAGGGATATTTGTCTGGGAAGCAGTGCAGCTTGAATTCACATAAAAATCCTGAGGACAGCATTCACTGGAAGCTGCTTAAATAGAGCAGCTTTATCATGTGCCAGGTCCCAAAAAAATACCCTTACCAGATATAGTGAAGAGCAGGTAGTTACTAGTTTTAAAATTTATTAGAGAGGTAAATAGTAAATGCTACTTATGTAAAGTGAACAAATAAAGGAGAAATGTGAGTTTAGGCACGTTCAAACAGGGGCCGCAATGGTGGTACTACTACAAACAGCCGTTACAGGCTGTAAACAGGAAGAATAAGTAACCACAGCACACTCAGTCTAGCTTCTCATGTGAAGCATATTCCCTTCTAGTCGTACTTGGCTGTGAGCATATAATAGGGTTTCCCAGGGCATTTAGATTAGCTCCACGTGGGTGTAGTTGTAAATACCCGTTTCAGCTGTACAAGCACTAAACACCTTAAAATTATCACATTCACAGACACAACAATCCTGTGCCTTTAGGAAAAGGTATTCGCCTGCATGGCTGTAAATAATGTATGACCCAACGGACTGTTCAGACTTGCTCCATGTGGGTGGCGTAGTTGCAAATAGCCGTTTCGGCTGTGAAAGCACTGAACACTTTAAATTGGTCAACCCACAGTCATATACTTGCAGTTGTGTTAATTTTAAAAGGTTTTTGTTTTTTATTATTTATTAACACAAACACATCGTCTAAGCACTTTTGCCCTCGAAAAACATACCAAACTTCCTCTATTTATATGCAATGAGTACATACGTAACGTCCTTTAATAAATAAAAAAAAATTAAAAACATAGATAAAAGTAATAGTAAATATATACAAGTCATGGAAGCACAGGACTAACATTTTAACCCACTTGTATACCCAAAATTAAAAAAAAAAAAAAAAAAAAAAAAAAGGTAAATAAATCAATGCATCTCCCTTAAAATAACTTAAAAAACTATAACAACACTTGTGTTTTGTTGACAATATTTATAATTAATAAATAAATGAATGAATAAATAAAAAATATAAAAAATTAAAAATACTTCTCTTAATAACATCCAAGATAAATCACAGTCATATTTGTTTCACCCTTTGTTTCAGTATGGATGAAATAAAAATATTATCATTAATAACATGCTCGTTTTGGGCATTAAGTCTTAACTGCCACTTTGTTTCCCTTACTTCTACTTCCAATTTGAAATTATCACCTCTTTCGTTAATATTTATTTTGTCAATAATAAAGAACAAAAACCTTTTAAAATTAACACAACTGGTACTCTGTACAAAGCATAACCTCTTTTTTTTATTTTTTATTTTATTTTTAATGTCCCTAACATTTTCTGCAATCCTATCCTTTAGTCTCCTGGTAGTTTTCCTTACATAAAATTCTGGGCATGCTATACATGTTGCTATGTAAACCATCATTTTGTTGTTACAATTACAGTGACCAAGACATTGTAGATTCCTATGGCATTCTGTAATAGTAATGAAAGGCCCATCATTGATAAATGTACAACTACAAGTTACACACTTGCTCATTTGGTATCTATAAACCTTGGGTCTCCTTTCATTTTGCATTTCCAAAATCTCCTTTATGTTCCTTTCTTTACTATATGCTACTTTTGGTTTACAACCCAATTTTGATTTCAAATCTACATCAAATACTCCTTCCCAAATCATATTAAGTTTTGAAGCAAATGATTATATTGGATGACCATTACATCACTACTTTGGGAACTTTGATTTATTTCTAAACTTGTAGTCTCTGTCATTTTTAAGATGTGGGTAAACTTGGTTCTCTGGTTCTTAACAATATCATTCCTTATTTTCAACAGAAAACGTAAAGGGTAACCCCTGTCTTTAAATATCCTTACTAAGATGGCCATTTCTTCTCCAAATGTTTCGTCATCACTGACTAGTTTTGACAATCTAACCATCTGTCTTTTTATTACACTTCTTTTTTGGTGTAGTGGGTGGCAGCTGTTAAACTGTAAAAGGGTATTAGAATAGATCTTTTTCCTAAATGTGCTAGATGTCAACTCACCAGTAGAGTTCTTTTTTCAAAAAAAATGTCCAAAAAAATCTGTCTCCGTTGTGTGCAATTTACAGGTGAATTTTAAAAACTGGGTAGTATTATTCAGATACTCCATAAAATCATTTACTTCTTCTTGGTTGCCCAACCACAGTATTAGTATATATTTCCAAAATTCTCAAAAAAAATTAACACTCTGGACATGTAGGATGAGGAAAAAACATAACATATCGCCCATTCTGCTAACACCAAATTAGCAAAGATAGGTGCGCATTTCGCCCCCATAGCAACACCGGTAACTTGTCGAAAAAAATTCACCCTCAAAAAAAGAGAAAATTATTTTTCAAAACCGTACCCATCAAATCTACTAACAAGTTCACCGTATCATCATTAATAACCCCACATGTTCTCGAACTGTGAAAATAAAAGTCATATCCAATACCATGAGGTAACATAGAAAAGAGATTAATTATATCTATAGCCAGAAATAAAAATTCTTGTCTTGTATTAATACCTCTTAAAAGTTCAAGGCAATGCCAAGAGTCTCGCAGAATATATGTTTTATTTTGTAAGGCCATTTTTGAATAATAATCAATAAAGGCTGCTAAAGGTTCAGTCTTTGATCCCCTGGCTGCCAAGATTGGTCTAAAAGGAGGCTCATTTTCATTTTTATGTATGTTAGGTATCTCAAACACAGCTAGAATTATTGGCACCTTAACTGTTAAATACTCAAACTCTTATACCTCTTATACCCTTTCATAGGTGGAGGTGTCATTTAAGATATACATAATCAAAATGTGCCATGGTTACCACACTTCCACCTTTATCTGGTTTCATAATCCTATACTCCTTATTCTGGGTTAAATCTCTTAGACATGATCTCGCTTCAATGGTTAAGTTATCTTGAAAAATAGTGTTGCAATGAAAAATCTTTCTAAATTCAATCTCACACATATGCTCCAATACATACACCAATGGGTTGCGTGGGAGAATAAAAACCCTTTTGTGTTTCAACACTAATGTACTATTATTAGGCATTTCACTTTGATTTGAAAAGAACAAACAAAAATTTAGCTGTCTAGTAAACAGTTTCAGATTAATCAACAACTTGGCCCAGTCCGTTTTGAACAAGGGTACATAATTAAAACCTCTAAGTAATTTAAAATGTACATCCTGAACTAAAACACTTAAATTGTAGAGGAAAAATTCTTTGGAGTCTATTTGGGGTATAAAACTACCTATGTAAACACTTCTAAGCAAAGATCCTAAATCTTCTATACTTTGTTGCATATTTGGGAGACATGCATATGTGCCCCCATTGTTTCTTTGTGAATTGCTTAATCAAGCTCTCTTCCAAAACCTTTTTAAACTCCGCTGAATGACTCAGAGTTATCATGTAATATTTTATATCCTCTACTAATTATTCCTTTTTTAATAGCAGCTTCTGTTCTAGTTTCTACTAAAAACTCTACCAATGCTGGTCTTTCACTTAGGATCCCCCTATTTTTTTCTCTTTGCCTATACTCAATATCAGACGTTAGAAAGGATTGGAAAGAGAGAGACTAGATAAACAATTCAGAAAGAAACAATGGGAAGATATATGTATGGCTCCTAAATATGCAACAAAATCTATAAGAATTAGGATATTTGTCTGGAAGTTTTTGCATAGGTATTTTTATACCCCAAGCAGACTACAAAGAATTTTTCCTCAGGTAGACTGCAAATGTTGGAGGTGTGATGGGGATGAAAGATGTAATTGGGAACATAATTTTTGGGAGTGTAATGAGTTGGCAGACTTTAAATACTCCCTGCAGACTACTCTGTCAGAAATACCGGGTAAGTAAAGTGGTACAGCTAAGGAAATGATTTTTTGAGCTGTGATACAGAATAGGAATTGCCTAGACATAGCAAGGCCTTGCTGAGTTTAACTCTGGTGGCTGTCAAAAAAGCAATTACTAGAAAATGGAACTCAAAGTCTAAAACAAACATACTAGAAACAATGAATATAGCAACAAAGATGAAAGAGCTGGGAGTGTGACCTTTAGAAAAGGGTAGGAAGAAATTACATAGAAAAAATGAGTATTGTGGGAACAATGCATGCAGAATAATGCCTAGGAGGTGGAATGAAGTTTAAGTGAAGGCAGGAACTGAACGAGCTATGTAATTTTTAAGTGACAATGACTTTACAGAAGATTATATGCAATGTATAATATATGCAACTGAAAATGTCAGTATGGTTAGTTTTTATTTACAGAAATGTATGATTGTCTATGTGATAATTCAATGAAGATGTTTCTTGTTTAAAGAAAAAAAGAATTGTTAGATTTTTTTTCCCCAGTGAATTCAAATGTTGGCATGGTCTGTGTTATCTCAGATTATATACGACTCGCAAAGCATTCTGGTTTTACCACCAGTACATTTATACCCCAAATTAAGCAAAAATGACCACTGAGTATGGGTGCCTAGAGGTTTATGAAAGCTCTTGACCCTTTCAATTTCAGACATGATAAAAGATCCTTGCAATAACTGTTTACACTAGGTACAATAACTGCTTATTCAAGAAATACATTTTTTTCAATTTTGTGATTTTGCCCCACTGCTGATGACCATCAGACCTTCTCTTATTCCATCAGCCAACTAATCTTTTTCACAGTGCAAGAGCCAACTTTGAGGTGTCGATGTCCAAGCATGCTATACAGGTTAGGTCTTGCCCTACATGCAACAACCAGCCAGCCTCCAAAAGCTCTGGCCATCTCCTACACTTCTACTCGGACTGCTGAATGGTTAGCTCTGAGGAAGGAAAATCATCAGCAAGAATAGAAACATCTTCAGAACTTTCTTGCCTAAAAGTTTAGTAGTGTACTCATCCTGAAATAAACAATCAAGAAATAACCACCAAACTATTTCCCAACAATAACTCTATAGAAACTGTAGTGGGACGGAGGGTGGGTGCAGCTACTGCAGAAGTGAAGAATTTGAACAACTACTGTTATGGGTAAGTACAACCTACACAACTGTAATATATTCCTCATTAAAACTGTTGTAGTAGCCTTTAGGCTATATGAGCTGTGTCTTGCCCAAGACATAAAACTGGCCAGCTCTGTCTCCCTCCCACACCTGCATTCTGACTATGATGCTTGGCTAGCCCTGAGGAAGAAAAATCAGCAGTCAGAGTGGAAAATCTTCAGAACATTCTTGCCTAAAAGTTAAGTAGTAGAATAATCACCCTAAATTAAACAAACAACAAAATAACCACCAAACTTTCCCCCCCCCCAAAAAAAAAAAAAAAAAAAAATATATATATATACATACAATACTGGGGGCGGGGCAGATTTGTGTGGCTGCTGCTGCAGCAGTGAGAAATTCTAACATCTACTGTTATGGGTAAGTACAACTTACACAACTACACTATGTTTATCATTCACACTGCTGCAGTATCCTTCAGGCTAAATGGGTTGATTATCAAAGCTTATCCAACCTGGGAGGATATGGATCCAGCAATCCCTGGAGAATGGTCCTAGCAAAGCCAGTCCTGAATCTACAGAAAAATTTAGTTTGTAATGCCTTGTAAAGGTATGTATAGTAGATCATGTAGCTGCCTCCAAAATGCTCCCAGAGTCCACCCCTTTCCAATATGCCATCAAAGAAGACAAGGCCCTCGTAGATGAGCCTTGACACTGCCTGGAACTGGTTTACCATAGAGAGCATAACAAAAGACAATAGCTAAGGACAGCCATCTAGAAATAGTTATTTGTGACACAGGCTGTCCTTTTTCAGTTCCAACATAAGAAATTAATAACAGATCAGCTTTTATAAATGGATTGGTTCTGCCAAGATAGTACCTGAGCTGCCTGTGCACATCCATATTATGTAGAATCTTTTCTCCCTGGTTTTGGGGATCGGTATAGGACACTGGGATTATGACGGCCTAATTCTAAGTAAACACTAAACAACCATGGGCATGAAAGAGAAATTTGTTCTAAAAGATCCCCTTTTCCGATGGAAGAGCAGACCGGGTTCACTCACCATAATAGCTTGCAACTCAGATACTCTTCCTGCAAATGTCAGAGCAATGAGAACAGTTTTCCATGTAATTAACTCCAAATCTGCGTGATATGCAGATTCAAACTGAGATACGGTTAACTTTTCCATCAGAAAGTTAAGATTCTGGGAAAGAGCATCATTAAAGCTTAGAAATGATCTGGGGTTGGGGCTCAATGGGTTAGTTTCCATTAAGCCAGTTCTAAATAAGAGAGGTATACCTAAATAGGTTGCCTTTCTTTTCTTTTTATTATTCTTGTATTTTATATATGGATGTGATTATGACTGAAGCATTCATTCTGGTGCTTGTTTATATTGTGCATTTATAATTGCAGCAATTCTGAATGATCTAGATGCATGCAGTATATGAACTTTGATGCTTTAAGAGCTCACTTTCTGAATTTTATGATGCAGCATACTCTTATCTGCTTTTGTGAAGCTGGTAATGGAGGAAGACACAGGCTCAGCATTGAGTGAGTGAAATACTGTGACTGATCTGTATTTGCTGGCTTATTGTTAAAGTGAGTAGCTGATATTATTTAAATTTCTGTTCTTGTTTTTGTGAGCTATATGCTTTTGTTTACGTTGTGTATTTATAATTGTAGAAACTTGGAATTTTTTTTTGTTCAAATAATTTTATTCAGAAAACTTTTTTTTTTAAACACTACATAGTAAATATAACAGATCAAATAAAAGTGAATTGAATTAACTATTTACAGAATATACAATGGCCTCTGGTCAGACAAAGTCAAAAGGAATACAATCATAGATACACAGACAAATAATAAAGGTTATTGTACAATCATTAACAAATTATAACTTGCATTCTTGCTTCCTCTTTTCTTATGAAGATAAAATTGTGTCCATTTTGAGTGTCTCTATTAGGGAGAGGACTTTCTCCCAAGGATTGTTAGTCCATTTCTTTGGAAAGATCCTCATTTCCTTGACTTTAATTTCCAACAGTGTTACTTCTTTCAATAGAGTGAGAAAATCATCAATTGTTGGGATGATAGAGAAGTTCCATTTCCTAGTGATGCATTTTTTTGAGATAGCCATTATAGTCCAAAGATAAATTTCCTTCTTTTTCACAGTAGTGGTTTCAATTTTATTCAGAAGAATTAATGACTTTGACAAAATGAAAGAGTCAATAAAAATGGCTTGCAAAAATTCACCAATATCCTCCCGATTGTTTTTAATATGAATACAGTCATATATAATATGTGACCAATCAGCATTACAGTTTAGATTACATCTTCAGCATATTGCCTCATTAGTATTTTTAAATCTAGCTATTTTATTAGGGGTGTAAAAGGCTCTATGCAATAATTTCCATGCAAAGATTCTCCAACTTTGCATATTTGAAGTTAACTTAATAGAATATAGTATGTTTATTTTTGATTCCTTGGATAACAATAATGAACAATCTTTATTGATAAAATTCCAAATTTTCTGGTTAGAATTTGGTTTGTAACTAATAATAATTTTATATAACGTTGAAGTTAAATTTGTCCAATTAAAGTCTCTGTATAATACTTCATGTAGATAACATATAAATTTAGGTATGGAGTTAAATGAAGAATTTTCTATTGTTCTACACATATCTTGCACATATGGTACCAGATTATTCAGAACTAACCAGTCACTACTTGATAGATTGAATGTATTAATTATCTGATTGACATTCATGACTGTTAGATTTCCTGTACATTGATACCAACATGAGAAATTATTTCCTTTCCATGAGTTAAGAGTATTTATGGAAATGTTATTAACAACGTTTTTTGTAATATTAAAAGGAGTTAATAACTGAAACCATAATTTAATTTCAACATTATTGTTTATGAAGTTCCGGAAAGTGTTATAAATGTAATTTATATAATTTAGGTTAGTAGGCTTGGTGAAATTGCATTGTAAGTTGATACAGACGATATTCCAGTGTACACTGTTCTGTCCAAGCAGTTGTATATTTTTTGCTAATTTATTTTCTTCCTGAAAAATAGCAGTATGTAATGTTTTCCAAGTGGAAGAACTTTTTGGATCTATCCAATTTATAACAGTTTTAAGAATAGATGCTTTAATGTAAGATTCTAAATCAGGAAAAGTTTATGCCACCCATTTCCCTAATATGGTTTAGGAAAGCAATCCTATTTTTTGGGATACCAAAGGAATCTTAAAAAGATTCTATTTAATTATTTTAAAATTTTTTTACTAGGCATAATAGGTATTGATAAAGCGATGTAGTTTACCTTTGAGAGAAGTACCATCTTTATTAACTGCAATCTGTCTTCAAATGTTAGGAACAATTTATTCCATTTCACTATTAATGATTTAAGTGTACCCAGAATATTATTATGATTTGTAGATAGAGATAATTATAACGTTTCACATAAACAATTCATAAGTAATCTAGAGAAAAAACCTGTTTCCCAAAAATTGGTTTTATGTTAGAAATTGAATTATTTTTATTATTTAATAACGTGTTTCGAATTGGAAGCATTAATCTTTAAACCTGAGATGTGATAAAAATTTTCAGCTAATAAATTTAGTTCACATAGCGACTCTTCTGAATTTAATAAAGTGAGTAGAATATCATCAGCAAAGAGCATAATTTTGGAATTAATTTGATTATTAATTTCAATACCTTAAATTTTAGGGTTAAGATGAATAGTGGAAGAAAAAAGTTCAATTGCTAATGCAAACAACAGTGATGACATACGGCTTCCTTGTTTGGTACCCTTAGTAATTTTAATCGTATCTGATGTGAAAGGGCCTAATTTTACAAAAGCTGGATTAACCTAATAAATGTTTTTTTTATTAAATTAATGAATCTTGAGGGGAAATTATAAATTTGTAGTATTTTGAAAAGATAATCCCAATTTAGTGAGTCAAATGCCTTTTCATAGTTTGGTACTAGGCTATCAGCCCTAAGGCCTACACAAGCCTAGCCATAACAATTTCCTGGCTATTTCTTCCCACACTATTTACTTCCCTGGACCCCTGTCTAGCAGGGCAACTGACATGATCCTTGGGGCGAATTTCCTTTCTCCCATCCAATCATCAAGGTTCCTTTTGAAGAGGGCCAGAGAGGCACTCTGCTTGACATGTATGGGCAATCTATTCCAGAGTCTGGGGTGTCTCTGGGTCAGGAACCTATCCCTCCAGCATGTTTTGTTTATTGTGATGACAAGGTTTAGATCCCTGGAGCTTGTGGCTCTGAGGGATTGGGATTTCTTTAAATGTAGCATGTCCAACAGCTCTGGGTTTGACATGGCCTTGTATGTTAAGCAGAGATCGCCTCTGAGTAGACGATATGCAACAGAGTATAGCTGGAGTTTTTTAAGGCGGTCAGCATAGGGCATCTGCTTTAGGCCTGTGATTCTTTTAGTGAGGTATTTCTGCGGCCTTTCCAGTTGTTGTAGATGTCTTGAGAAATACATACCAAACGGGGTGTTGTATTCTATAATGGGTCTAATGCGGGATGAGTACAGTGGGACAATGACCTCCTTTCAACTGGATGAAAAGCCCTTAGTGATGAGGTGTGCCACATAGAAGGATTTCCTGACTGTTGTAGCGATGTGGTTATCGAAGGTGAGATCACTGTCCACCTGTGTCCCTAAGTCTCTTATCACACTTTCGGTGTTTAGTGTACTGCCACCTATATGGCACTTCACGGATACATGTTTTTTCCCAAAGGGGATAACTATACATTTCTTGGCATTGAGCTTGAGCCCATGGCTCTGGCACCAAGCATCTGTTTCTGTAAGGCCCTTTTGTAGAGTACCCACATCATTTGGGGATTCAATAATGGTTCCCAGTTTGCAGTCATCTGCGAACTTTGTTAGCCAGTGTCCCTTAGTGTTGGCCTGTACTTCAGAGAAGTAGATGCCAAACAAGAGCGGTCCCAGGACTGAACCCTGAGGTACTCCACTTGTCACTTGTCTGGAGTTGGATTTGGAGTCGGCTACTTTTACAGTGTGGGTTCTTTCAGTAAGCCAGTTAGAAACCCACTGGGTGACGTAGGGATTAATGCCCAGTTTAGTAAGTTTATCTATGATTCCAGAGTGGGGGAGGGTGTCAAAGGCCTTGGCAAGGTCTAGATAGGCTGTGTGGACCACCTTATCCTTGTCCATGGCTCTGGAGACTGATTTGAAGAAGTCAATCAGGTTCAGGAGACAAGATCGGCCTTTCACGAACCCAAACTGGGTGGGGTCCAGTGTTTGAAGGTTGACAAGGTCTTTGTTTATAAGTTCCATGATAATACGCTCCATGGCCTTGCAGATAAGGCTGGTCAGACTGATGGGACGGTAGTTTCTGGGATCCAAGGTGGATCCCCCTTTGTGGAATGGGATACCTGTAGCTGTGCGCCACTCAGTGGGCACGAATCCTGAGGTGAGGCTATGATTAAACATGACACTTAGGTGAGATGCCAGTTCATTTTGTAGTTTATGTAGTACCCAGCCCGGGATGTCATCTGGTCCCATGGATGCTGTATTCTTAGCTTTGGAGAGTGAGTTTTTTACCTGTGTGGCCATTATTACCGGAATTTGTCAATCTTCCGTTATTGAGATGGGCCATTTAGGGGGTGAGAGGGGGGTGAATTTGGCACTGAATGTTCAATGTCTAATGTTACTATTAAAGCTTCAGCTTTGTCTTATTTAAGAGATCTATAATGGTTAAAATTCTTTGTTATCCTGAGTGTTTCTATTGTGAATAAACCCCGTTTGATCCTCATTAATGACTTGAGTTAGAGATATTTTAATCCTGTTAACCAGAATGGACATAAAAATTTTATAATCATTATTTAGAAGTGAAATACACCTGTATGAACTACACAAGTTGGGATTTTTATTTTCTTCTAAAATAGGTGTAATCAATGTGCATCTCCATGAAGGTAGAATAATGCCTTGTAGATAAATTTCATTTAATGTCCTCTGAAGTACTGTTATGACTGATGATGGAAGTCATTTATAAATTTCTATAATGATTCTGTCTATGCCTGGAGCTTTGTTATTTTTGCCTTCCTTAATTTTCTCTTTAATTTCTTTAAATGCTATTTGTTTCTGAATATTTATGTTTAAACTCTTAGGTATTTTATTTACATTTGTATAATCTAGTCCTATATCTATTTTGTTATGAGGAGAATCATTAATATTATAATGCTTTGTGAAATGGAATTTGAAGGCATCTAATATATCACCTATATAGGTTTCACAGGTTCATAGGTAGGTACTAGGCTATCAGCCCAAGGGCCTACGTAAGCCTAGCCAGCAAGGTACCTTAGCTTACGACACCCAAGAAAGTTATTTTCCTGTGCCACTGTCCAGCAGAGACACAGAAGTGATCCCCAGGGTGTATTTCCTATTTCCCATCCACTCATCAAGATTTTTCTTGAAGAGTACTAATGAAGAACTTTGCTTGACATACATGGGTAGCTTGTTCCAGAGTATAGGAAGTCTCTGGGACAGGAATCTATCCCTCCAGTGTGTCCTGTTTATTGTGGTGACAAGGTTTAGGTCCCTAGAGCGTGTAGCTTGGAGGGATTGGGATTTCTTTAGGTGTAGCATGTCCAACAGCTCTGGGTTTGACATAGCTTTATATGTTAGGCAGAGATCACCTCGGAGTAGGCGATATGCTACAGAGTAAAGCTGGAGTTTTTTGAGGAGGTCAGTGTAGGGCATTTGTTTGAGGCCAGTAATCCTCTTTGTGAGGTACTTCTGTGGCCTTTCCAGCTGCTGCAGATGCCTTGTGAGGTACATTCCAAAAAGGGCACTGTACTCTATGATGGGTCTGAGTGATGAATATATCTGATACATTTTTCTTGTTTTCCCCTTCATTATATTTGTAATATTGTTTGTATTGGATTGCCTTTTTAATCTCATTACTAGGCTATGCATATATTTTGGTGAAACAGCATATGAATTTAATTTTTCCAATGCCAGATTGGTTTTATGCATTATAATATCATTGCATTTTTTATTCAAGTCTCCAATTTCTTTTTTTTTTTTCCAACCAGGTTCTCTACATCCTTGAGGTTAATTTCTATAATACCTTTTTGAATGTTAACTAATTCAGACTCCCATTCTTTTACTTTATTGTTACACCAGGAAATGATTTTACCATAAAGATATGCTTTTAGTGAATCCCACAAAATAACTACATTTACGTCACCAGTATTATTCGCATATAAATAATATTTTATTTCCAAATCTAACCAAGTCTTAGACTAATTTAGTTTAGTAAAATATGCAGGAATTCTTTTAGTAAGTGTTAGTTTCTTAACGTTCATTTGAATTCTAAGAGTAAGTGAACTGTGATCAGATATGGGGCAGAGAATTATGGAAGAATGTGATATTTTCATTTTTAGATCTTGGGATACATATAACTTATCAATTCTTGTTTGGGTATTGAATCTATAATCACTATGAGAAAATTGTAATGAACTTTCATTTCTAAGACTAAAGGAATCTAATAACTGCATGTTATCTAACCATTTCTTAAGAGTTTTTCCTGTAGATGTTAAACAAAATGGCCGTCTACCTGTAGACTCCTATCGAAGATACAATTAAAATCCCCTCCTACAATTAGACTACCTTTTGAAGTCTTATTAATAAGTTATATGTGCTTCTTAATTGTTCCTACTCCTATACCTGGAAACCAATAAAGATTCACCAATGTCCAAATTCTATTACTACATCTTATTATTACTACTGATAAAAGGCCATCTTTGTCTTCATAATTATATGTTACTTGAGGATTAGTAATACTTTTCCTCCACAATGTTAATGCTCCTCTGTTTTTTTTTTTTTACTGTATAGGTTCATAGGTTCATACTAGGCTATCTGCCCTAGGGCATTTATAAGCCTAGCCAGAGTGTGTTTGGCTTTCGCCACCCATTTTAAATTAATTTTGCTATGCCCTTTTTCGAGGTTAGTATACTGTGCCTCTGTCTAACAGTGACACAGAAGTGATACCCGGGGTAAACCTATGATCTCCCATTGACTCATCAAGATTTCTCTTGAAGAGAGTCAATGAGGGACTCTGCCTAACCTGGACTGGGATTTTATTTTAGAGTAAAGGGAGCCTCTGGGTTATGAATCTGTCCCTCTAGCATGTCCTATTTATTTCAGTGCTGAGGTTCAAGTCTCTCGAGCACGTATCTCGATGGGATTTGGATTTTCTGAGGTGCAGCATGTCCATTAATTCCAGGTTGGACATGGCTTTATACGTCAGACACAGATCACCTCTGAGCAGGCGGTATGCCACTGAGTAGAGCTGAAGTTTCTTTAACCGGGCAGCATATGGCATCTGTTTGAGCCCTTTGATCCTCTTGGTGAGGTACTTTTGGGGTCTTTCCAATTGCTGCAGGTGTCTGGTAAGGTACATCCCAAAAGGGGCATTGTACTCAATTATGGGCCTGATGAGGGATGAGTAAAGAGGCACGATGACCTCCCCTGATCTAGATGTGAATCCCTTCATGATAAGGTGGGCTATATAAAATGTTTTTCTAACCACTTTGGCCACGTGGTTGTCAAATGAGAGATTGCTATCAACTTGGGACCCCAGGTCCCTAATTACTTCTTCTGTACTTAATGGATTACAACCTATGTGGTAATTTGTGGGCACTTTGTTTTTGCCAAAGGAGATGACTATACACTTTTTGGCGTTTAGCTTGAGGCCATGGCTCTGGCACCAGTTGTCTGTTTCTATGAGGCCCTTTTGGAGGATGCTTGTGTCAGCTGGAGAGTCGATTATGGTGCCCAGTTTGCAGTCATCTGTGAACTTGGTCAGCCACAGTCCTTCCATGTTGGCCTGTACCTCCGAGAAATATATACCGAACAAGAGAGGTCCCAGGACTGAGCCTTGTGGGACGCCACTTGTAACTGGTTTGGAGTCTGACATGGCTCCAGCAATTTTAACCATGGGGTTCTGTCCTTGAGCCAGTTTGCAACCCATCTAGTGACATAGGGATTTATATTTAAGCTGGTGAGCTTATCTATAATGCCAGAGTGGGGTATTGTATCGAAGGCTTTTGCGAGGTCCAGGTAGGCTGTGTGGACCACCTTCCCCTCGTCAATGGCCTTGGTGACTGTTTCAAAGAAATTGACCAAGTTTAAGAGGCAGGATCTGCCCTTAACAAAGCCGAACTGGGTAGGATCCAGTGTCTGTAGGTCCCCAATATCTTTATTTATGAGGTCCATGATGATCCTTTCCAAAGCTTTGCAGACCAAGCTAGTCAGGCTTATGGGTCGATAGTTTCAAGGATCCGTTGAGGCACCACCTTTGTGGAGAGGGACCACTGTTGCTGTATGCCACTCTTTGGGTACATATCCTGTAGTAAGGCTGAGACTGAACAGTAGTTTTATGTTTGGGTTTAGCTCTTCTTGGAGTTCATGTAGGATGCAGCCCAGGACACCGTCTGGTCCCATTGATGCTGTGTTTTTTGCTTTGGAGAGGGCGGCTCTTACCTGAGCATCTGAGATGTCAGGGGGGCAGCACTCTGCTGGGATAGATATTTGCCCTTTTGGTGGGGAGGGGGGGGGGAGTTTGCATTGAACCTGTCAGCTAGGATGTTAGCAATGTCTGTGGGTTTGGTGTATTTTTTGTTATTTTGGACTAATTCTGAGCATATCTGGGAATTCCCACCCAGGTTCCTAGCATAACTAAAGAAAGCCTTGTGATTATCCTTAGTGTCCTGTGCAATTTTTCTCTCGAAGCTGGCCTTAGACAATTTTATGAGTGCTCGTAGTTTTTTGCTAATACTGATCAGAGATGCCTTCCCTTTTTGGGATTTTGCTCTATCATGTAGTAGCTTCCTCCTTCTATTGTATAGTTTGTTTATGGCTGGGTTCCACTAGACACGACGTCTGCCTTTGGAGGATTGGGTCTTGGTTTTATTTGGGATTGCATGATCCATGCATTCCTGAAGGTGTTCATAGAATGCGTTTATAAAGGATTCTGCGGTCTGGGCCGTATTTTCCACAGGCCAGGGGGCTTTGAAGGATTCCACCTCGGTTTTGAGGAGTGTGAAACTTGCTTTAGAGAAGTTTTTCACTGTGGTCGGGATGTGAATATCCAGTGAGATTAGTTTATGGTCTGACCTTACCAGTGAGGGATACACTTCTGGTCTGGAGCATAGAGTCCCCATGTTGGTGATGATCAGGTCTAGTATGTTTTCCCCTCTTGTGGGAGTGGTAACAAGTTGTTCCATAGCATTTGAGTTTATAAATTCCAGGAACCTTTGGGCTAGGGTGTTGGAGATACAGTAATGCTCCCAGTCTATGTTTGGGTAGTTGAAGTCGCCCAATATAATGGTGTTTGGAGATACCTTCATATTATCCAGTGTTCTCAGGAAGGCTGAGTGGGGTTACTGGGTTTGGGAGGGTGGTCTGTAGCAGGCTATAAACTGGAAGGCAGTTTTACCCACTGTTAGTTGCACATGGATAGTCTCTGATGCTTCGTGCTGTGCCACCAACCTGGAGTTCTTTCTTCTGTGGGTATCTTTGACAAATATTGATACTCCCCCTCCTTCTGTGGTTCGGTCCAAGTTTTGGGGCCAAAAAGCATTGGTATGAGGTATAACCTGGTAGTGCTGGGGTGCTCTCGGGAGCCTTGAATCAGGTTTCTGTTACTGCACAGATATTGATGTTCTCCATGCTAAGGAGAGATTCGAGTGCGTGCATCTTGAGGTTTAGACTTCTGGCATTGAGTAGCATTACTCTTAGTTTCTTATCCCTTGTGATACCTATGGAGGTGGGTTTGTCTTTTGAGCCTTGCCTAAAAAAGGCACTATGGGGGTAGCAAGAGCCTTTGCCATTATCTGAAAGCCCAGGTATGACAGGTACAAGCTGTCCCTAGCGAAGCATCGTGGCTTGTTGAGCATGTCATTCCAGGCTGACAGGCACTGGACCCCCTTTGAATGACACCAATACTTAAGCCAATTATTGAAATTGATCATCTTGTCTTCATATTGTGGCATCATTCTTGGTGAGGGTAAGATGCTACTCAAGGTCAGGGTCATACTGGCCTGGGCTACATGCTCAGAGAGCTCCTCTATGTCTCTTTTCATGTAGTCCAGGGAGGTACGTCTCAGGTCATTCACACCAGCATTGACAATGACTGAGTCATATTTGTACTTGCCTTGGAGTGACCCGAGTGCTTGTGTTATGTGGCAGATCCTAGGGCCCGACAGGCAGCTCACCGTGCCCTTCTCCTTGTTCAGCCTGGTGAGCGGGACGTCAGTGTGCCTGACGATAGAGTCACCTATTACAAGTGTATCAGGTGTGTTGTTTAGCCTTAAGGGCTGTGACTGTTCGGCACACTGGCTTTGTGAGCTGTGTGTTGCACGTGTTTTGTTTTGGGGTAGTGGTTGCTTGGGTGTCTGCTTTGGAGGTCTCTGCTGCTTAGGCAGATTTTTATTTAGAGCCTCCGAGTATGTTTTTGTGTGTTTATGTGTTTGGTTTGCTGTCGTGGTAGGTCTATGTAAGGCTGGAATTGTAGTGAGTGTGGTTTCCTTCTCCTGACTGGTTACACCAGTACTGAGTTGATTAGCCTCCAGTTTGGCTATATGGTTGCATCTCTCACATGTGTTGGAATTTGTTGGGAGGAGGAGAGGGTTGTCTGTGTACATGAGGCAGTTGTAACATTGCCTCAAGATTCCCAGATTCACCAGATGGACCGGAGAGGAGACTGACAACTGACCTTTGGACTTGCTAGAATAGTATTGGGAATTCCTTTATAATTGAAAAAAGGGCCAATGGGGAACAAGGTACTCAAGGGGAGTTTGTGAGGGTGTAGTGCTTTTAATTTTTTATTGCTGACTTGTATAAATGCTTTAGTGAGCAAGTGCCAGGTAACTTAAATGCAATGTGTTACAGGTAACTTAAATGCAAAAACGACAAACAGTAATTTTCTTTCAAGTGAAACAAGGAAATAAGTACAGTAAGCAATGCAGATATCACTAGGGATCCACAGAAGCGCTGAAAAGCCGCGTTTTAAGTGGAATTAGCATTTCAGGGAAATAACAAGCAAACAAACAACAAGCTTACAAACAAAGCTAGATTCAGCAGGCCTGGATCTAGTCTATGCTACAGCAAACAAGGTGTACCAATTTCAGTAAGAAACAGTTCAAATATGCAGGCACTATAAGCCTTTAACCAGAAATTCCCAGCTCAGAAGGGCAGAGTCCAGCCTCTCCTCCCACAAGAGTGCAGGCCTGAAGCCCAAGTGCTTAAACCAGAACTAATACACTTTTAGAATAACAGACACATAGACATAGACAATAACAGTATGAAGAGCTAGACAGCTTTAAGAAATCATTTGGATTCCAAATGAAATTATCATTAGCTTTAAAGTGAGTTTCTTGTAGAAATATTAATTGTGCTTTGTTTACTTTTAGATATTTAAGTAGGCTAGATCTTTTCCTTGGAATATTTAAACCATTCACATTTAGTGAGAGAAGTTCCATACTCATCCAGTTAATTTATTTATTGAAGAGTTCTGACAGGAAACAATAGTAAGTTATTTTGTTACTTATTTGCTTCATATCTTCCATACATATATTAATAATGTAGTAAACCTTCTTATTTCATTTTGAGTTGTATAATATGTATACTAGAAGAGGCCAAAAGGTAAGACTAACAACAGTACAATAGTTAATTTTATACACATGTATAGACAAATATTTAAAATTATCTTTTTACAAACATGGAATGAATATCATTCCTAATCTGAAAGAACTAAATTGTTCAGTCAGATTAATCCTCATTACTAACGATAAATCAAATAACAATGAGAAGTTAGAGGCTCCATTATATGTTATTCTGGAGATAATAAATAATCAACTCCCATCATATACTTCTAGTTTGATCCATACACATAAGTATGCATTTATTATAAAATTAGATTAATACAAAATTTAGGCGTTAACTGGAACATATTTACTTTATGCATAGTAAATCAAATATGTATTTCAATCAAAATCAAATATTTATAAAATGTAGGTAAAAATTTCAAGAGACATTTACTACACCAGTTACCTTTCAGCTTTCATGAGTTTCTGTAAAGTGACTCATTCATTTAGTAATTATCTTATATAATATACTATGACCAACATTGTAAGACTTAACTACAATAGTATCAACAATCAATCTAGTGAGCCACTGTAAATCCACAAACCACTTTTTCTCTGATGCATTGGTTAAAGAATTCAAATTGTATTGTTCTAGATATGTAGCATTTCAATACATATATATAAGTACTGCTCCAAACAGTACTATACATACAAATTTAATGTAATAGAGCTCAATATCGTATTTGTACATTACTCCAAACTTCAGTAAAGAGCTCCCTTGCTACTCTTGATGTACAGCGTTAAATACAGTAGTTCATAAGTGATTGTTCACAGTTATACCTCAATATTAAACACACAATACCATTCTAGGCATTATAAATTTAATTGAACAGCTACCATAAATGCTAAATGAATGATACCAAATCTTAAAAACATAGGTAACATAATCAATCTGTCATGTTTTTGAAATAATAACTTCACAACCCCGAGCCTTTTTAGCAGTAAATTCCTTTTGAATGCATTTAATGATTAGAATGATTACCTAGATGAATGAGAACGCACAAATTGCTCTTTGTTTGTATTCTGTCACTACTATATCAAGTGAGAAGTAGTGTTACAGATATGGAGTTTCCGATAATATATACCTTTGTAAAAATCAAGTATCAGATAAGACCTCACACTTTCTTTTCCTCATCTTACTGTGAGGTCAATTCCCAATTTTAAACTATCTTCTCTCAAAACCACCACAAAATATGCAATATACAGGTGCCTTGGAGTCTTGTTATTATTTATTCATTCATTCAATAAAGAATGTAAGTTCATGAATAATTTGAAAAACCAAAGGTAGTAAAATGAGTCAACTGAAAAATGCATCAACTACCCTCTCTATGTTTTAATGATTCCATATGTATATATCTTGTCTTTATATTTCATTTACCTCCCTTTGTTAAACATTGCTCAAGATATGAAAAAAATCACTTTTCCCTTCTTTTTTCATATGTGTCACTACAGACTTGTACACAATCCTTCATGTTAACAGATTTCAAGAGTAGAATTAGAATGAATGTGTACAAGTCTCAATTTATTACTGTAAGTGCATGTCAACTAATATATTGCATGTATTGTCACCTGTTTGAAGTTCTACTAATCCAGGAATTTCAGGCCTCGTCAGCATATATTCAGTGAACTTGCAGAATATGTTCTATTAGTGTACTTTTCTCATTATTACAGTTGCAAGACTAGAACTCACTTCCTTGTGCCCCATACTATAATGCTAATATGAAACTTTAAATAATGAACCATCCAACGTGCATCTATTGAATATAAACATTATGCAACTTACATATACCTGCAGCTCACCTGTAAGTAGTTTACCTATTTTCACTAGACAAACACTCCACATTTTGTCCATCTTTAAATAATTGTAAATGTGGTTCAGAATCAGTGTAAACTGATATTAGTACTAATTTCAACCATCATTGTTCTTAGCCTTCTTTATCTGGATGAGCCCTGTCCACAAATATACCATTATAGGTGTAAACATTATGGGTGTACCTAAAATTAGAAGTTATGTACTCACCATAACGTTCCATCTGAGTAGGTGACTTCATTCGGATGCAACCTGTGGGTATCGGATCCGACCTCGGATCCGAGCCGGCAATTCAAAAGCTTAGGCTCCGAGCTCCTAGCTCCTCCCTCTTACCCATAACCCCTTGCCACGCCCTGACTGACCTCAGATTGAGTTTGCCTCAAATACTGACCACAGTATACTAAAACAGCATAAATACTCGCTCTATAAAGGTCAGGGGGATGGAGGGGATAGTTACCGAATGAAGTCACCTACTCAGATGGAACGTTATGGTGAGTACATAACTTCTAAATCTGAAGTAGGAAGACTTCATTCGTCTGCAACCTGTGGGACAGAGTCCCTAGCTACCTGAATCTTGGGCGCCATCATGGAAGGATGTTCCGAGCACCGCTGAGCCAAAGGATGCTCTTCCTCTAGAAACAACATCCACCTTGTAATGAGAAATAAAAGTATGAGGCGAGGCCCAAGTAGCTGCCGCAGATATCATCCAACGAAACACGGGACTTAAAGGCGGCTGACGTAGAAACTGCCCTAGTAGAATGAGCCGTAACCCTCTTAGGAGCAGGTCTGCCTGAAGTGTCATATGCCTGCAATATGCAATTAGCAATCCATTTAGACAGAGTGACTTTAGACACTGCTTTACCCAGAGCAAATTTAGCAAAGGAAACGAACAGCTGATCTGATTTCCTGTGGCCAGCTGTCCTGTTAATATAAAAACGTAATTGTCTATGAACATCCAATGAATGCAATTTGTATTCCCCTTTGTTTGAATATTTGGGAAAAAAAAACAGGCAAATTGATTGACTGGTTAATATTGGATTCAGAAGAGACCTTCGGAAGAAAAGATGGATTGGTCCTGAGGCACACCCTATCAGGGAAGAAAGAAAGGTAAGGCGGTTTGACACAAAGAGCCTGAAGCTCAGACACCCTTCTGGCTGAAGTGATAGCTACCAGAAAGACAGTCTTCCAGGAAAGGAATTTTAAATCAGCAGAAGCTGCAGGCTCGAAGGGAGGAGCAGTAAGGGCCTGCAGGACTAAAGACAAATCCCAAGGTACAACCTCCTTGACTGGAGGCCTTAATAAAAACTCCCTTGAGAAAGGATTTGCATAATTTCGCTGTCATAAGGGGAGCTGTGTCCTGTCCAATGTGATAATGCGATATAGCCGCCAATTGTACTTTAATCGTGGATGAACTGGCCCTTGATGAAAGAGGTCTGTTAGAAATTCTAGCACCGCAGAGATAGGTGCTGAAAAAGGATCCACCGTTCTCTGCCCTGCCCATATAGAGAACCTCTTCCATTTACTCCGATAAACCTGTCTGGTAGAAGGTTTATGGGCAGCCACCAAAATTGCTTTGACCGGTGAAGAGATACCGGGAGTCCTAATTAAGGTTGGAATTGGAGCAGCCAAGCTGTCAACTTCAGGGTCCGCAGGTTGGGAACTGGCATTCCAAGAGGGTGAGAGATGAGATCCGAAATTGGATCCAGAATCCATGGTGGATTGATTTTGCGAGACCATACGAAGGGGAACCAAGGTTGTCGAGGCCAGAATGGGGCAATGAGAATCATTCTGCTCCCCAAACTGTTGGCTTTCTGCAGAAACCTCTGCATCAGAGGAAGTGGAGGGTAGGCATAAAGGAGACCGGGAGGCCAAGCATGCACCAGAGCATCCCTCGGGAACTCCTGGTGGGGAAGTAGAGCGAAGAAATTGTCGCATTTGGCGTTTGAGGGAGAAGCAAAAGATCGCAACAGGGTTGCCCCAAACGGCAAAAATCTTCTTCGCTACTTGAAGGTTTAGGGACCACTCGTGTGGAGAAAGGATGGTGCGACTGAGCTTGTCCGCAAGGATGTTGGACTTTCCCGGAATGTGCGTTGCTATCAGAAAGCGTTTGGTGGAAATTGCCCATTCCCAAACTCTCATGGCCTCTCGACAAAGGGGATAAGACCTGGTTCCTCCCTGCTTGTTGATATACCAGACTACGGACATGTTGTCTGTCTGAATCGCAATAGTCCCTGTAGGAAGAACGTGGTGAAGTGCTTGCAACGCTAGGAGCACCGCCCTCATTTCCAGGACATTTATATGCAATGATGTCTCTGTGGGATTCCACGTGCCTTGGACAATCTTTCCCGCAGAATGCCCCCCCCACCCGAGGCAAGAAGCGTCCGTGGTCACTGTGGCTCGGGAAATGCAGCGCAAAGGGTCTTCCTGCCAGGGGCTCCGGAGAAAGAAGCCACCACAGAAGGGAGTCCCTGCACGCTCTGCTGACCGCAATCGGAGCGTTTAGAGACGAACAAAGAGGAGACCACTGAACTTGAAGGGTCCATTGAAGAACCCGCATGCGTGGCGAGCATGAAGTAGAAGCGGGATAGCTGCCGCCATAGAACCTAGGGCCCTCAGGACCGAAGCTGCGGTTGGTGACGGTTGAAGGATTGCTGTCACATGACACCTCAGGCTGACGATACGGTCTGGGGTGAGGAAGGCTCGCATTGATCTGGTGTCTAGTCTTCCTCCTATGAAATCTATAATTTGAGTTGGATTCAGGAAAGATTTCTCCCAGTTGATCGTTATGCCCAGCCTTGGTGCTAGTTGAAGGAAGTAATCCCTGGCTGAGCACAGAAGATGCCTTGATGATGCCGTCAGGAGCCAGTCGTCCAGGTACGGAAAGACCTGTAATTCCTGGAGCCTCAGGTGGGCCGCTACCACCGCTAACACCTTGGTAAACACCCTGGGGGCTGAGGTGAGACCAAAGGGAGGACCCTGAACTGATAGTGACTGGCTCCCAGCCGGAAGCGAAGAAACCTCCTGGATCGTCTGTCCATCCGAATGTGGTAGTACGCATCCTTGAGGTCTATGGAACACATCCAGTCGTTCTCCCTCAACAGGGGAGTATAGATTGCAGGGTGACCATCCGAACTTTTGCTTGGTTACTGACAGGTTCAACAGGGAAAGGTCTAAAATTGGTCTTAAGTCCCCGTCTTCTTTGGCACCAAAAGAACCTGGAGTAAAACCCTAATCCGCTTGATCTGGGGACGCTGGATGGCTCTTTTTCCTAGCAGCTGCTCGATTGAAGCTGCCGCCTCCCTTTGATCGGGTGGAACATCTGGGAGGCTGCGAGATTTGGGGATCTTGATTAGGGTATTGAATATCCTCTGGATATGAGTCAAGCACCCAACTGTCTGTTGTTATGGACTCCCAAGAAGTCAGGTGCATCGAAAACCGCCCCCCGACTGCCTCCAGAGACGGACAGCCGGGCAACCCTTCAGGGCTGCTGCGTGGGTCTCTCAGAGAAGGGTTCTCTGGACCCAAAATTGCCAGGAGCCCCCCTGCCTCTGGCACGACGACCTCCCCGTCCTCCTCTGCCACGGAAGGACTGGTTATCCTGAGCAGGTTGGGACTGCTGCGACTTCCGGAACCACATCTTCTTCTGTCCCTTTTAGTTCTTAGAGAAGGACCTCTGGGGAGCTGAGAAGCGGACTCCGACGGCAGACAGCGTCTTCCCGTCCTTTTCGCTCTGGAAAAGTGTCTCGCGAACAGTCTTGCCAAATAAGGCAGAACCATCGAAAGGGGCATTCGCGAAGGTCGCCTTAAAGGGCTCAGCAAAATCACAATGGCGGAGCCAGGCCTGTCGCCTCATGACAAGGCCTGCTCCGCTGGCTCTAGCGGCTCCCTCAGTAGCATGAGACAGCAGCCGCATAGATGTATTGGATACAGATCTGAGAGTGGCCATTCGGGTGGAATAAACCTGCTTATCCTCACCGAGATGGACTCCGGGGAGATGCAGCGTATCTTTAATCAGATCTCGCTGCATCCTAATGACATGCGCCATGTAGTTCAGCGCTCTCAAGGAGAAGGTCGCTGAACTAAACACTCGCTTCCCAATTCGATCCATCGAACGGGACTCCTTGCCCGGAGGATGGACGGAGGGACTCTCCTGGGCCAATTCCTCTTCGTGGCTGCAGCCATCATCATGGCATCTACTGGGGGACCCTTACTCCAGTGGGTGCGGTCTGATGGAGGAGAAAGAATGCGATCCGGGCGTTTTGGGATAGGCTCAATGGTGTCCGGATCCTTCCACGCCCTGATAGATATAAGATCTACCAGGGGGTCAGCAGGAGGGGACACCCAAGAGGTAGAAGGGCCCGCCTCGAATGCCTCCAAGAACACAGACTCGTCCGAAGAAGCCTTGGGGGCAGACCACCCCCCCGATCCTTAACATCTCCATGATGTCTCCAAATGAGACGTCCTCAGGGGGTGACCTAGGGGAGCCTTCCCCTTCATCCAAGTCCGTGTCTTCAGTGACGGACTCAGGGGAGTCCATGTGCCTCCTCTTGCACTTGCGCTTCCGAGGTACATCATCGGGGGGGCTGTCCGAGGAGTACTCTTCAGCAGATGGATGTTCCAAGGGAACCACTTGGGACATCGAGGCGGGCTGTCCCTGGGACCGGCTGGTGGGGGCCTGGCCCAACTGCAATGGAGTGCGGGATGGAGCCGTGGCAGGGACCAGGGGTCCGGATGTCCTCGACAGTGCCCTTTCCATAACGTTGAAAGCCGAGGGGAGCCAGCTTCTCTAAGCCCCGAGAGCCGACCCCCACCGGATCCGACGTGCGGATTGGAGTCGGAGCCGAAACCGCCGGATCCGAGACCAGTGTGCTCCGACCTGGACGGAGCCGAAGACACACCAGCTCCCTCGATCCGAGGCTCGCCTCGGCTCGAGAGGTCGGGTCCGGCACCGGCACTCAAGGGATGGGACGGATCCGAGGTGCGCCGACCAATCGGATCCGACCCACCCCGGATCCAAATCTGCACGGCGCAAAGCTCCGAACCCGTGGTATGGGTCGGAGAAGGAGCTACGGGGCGAAAAAGGGGTCAAGCCCTCCCGGTTGGGGGCTAGGAGCACTCCCATTTGCATTTGGGCCTGGATGAATTTCCTCATCATCCGTCCATATCAGCTTCGCTCATCGAAAAGGTCGATCTGGAGGAGGCCACCAAGCGGACCTAGAGAACCGTCTCGGTGACCTCCTGGAAGGGCTAGCCTCCTCCTCCTCGGGTCCAGGAGAGAACCGAGGGGAGTGGAGCCGAGGAGGAGGAAAGCTAGAAGGCACAGGGGAAGCCGCTTAGATGGAGGAGCCGAGCTGGAAGCTTCGCTCTCCTCTTGTGGTGCTTCTCCCTGTGCCTCTCCTTCTGTCTCTCCCTACTAGAATCCTTCCCTCCGGCATTTTTAAGGGAGGTTGAGTCCCAGCCGGAGGGAGAACTGACAGCAACAAGTTGCTGACTGGAGGCAGAGGCGAAGCAGTATCTGGGGGTAAAAGACCCGCCAGCACTAACTTCGACCTCCGTTCCCTTAAAGCCCGGGGGTTGAACCCTGCACAAATGGTACAACCAGAAGACAGGTGTTCAACCCCCAAGATGACCGAGTGTGGCCATCTGCTGGGGACAGCTTATGGCCACACTCGGTACATTTCGAAAAGACAGCCTTAGGGGCTTCAGACATGACACCTAAGGCCTAAACACACACAGACACACACAAAACTACGAAAAACCCGAGAAATTTAACTAAAGAGGGAGGGAAAGCCTTAACCACACACAACACTAACTATTTTTTAAACAAAAACTGAGAATTTTAACAATTTTCCTGTCAGAAAACCACTTATCTCAAAAACCACGCCAGGAGCTCAAGAATTCCGTTGCTTCTTGAAAAGCGGCAAACGAAATCTGAGGTCAGTCAGGGCGTGGCAAGGGGTTATGGGTAAGAGGGAGGAGCTAGGAGCTCGGAGCCTAAGCTTTTGAATTGCCGGCTCGGATCCGAGGTCGGATCCGATACCCACAGGTTGCAGACGAATGAAGTCTTCCTACTTCAGATTTATTCTTATGACATCAGTGCAGTATAGAAATAAATAAATCAGGGACAACCTTTGCATAGATAAATGAGAATGCACAAATTGCTCTTTGTTTGTATTCTGTCACTACTCTATATCAAAGGAGAAGCAGTGTTACAGGTATGGAGTTTCCAATAATATATAGCTTTGTAAAGATCAAGTATCAGATATGACCTTATACTATCTCTTCCTCTTCTAATTGTGAAGTCAATATGACACTATTCCTCTGTTTAAAAACGGATCTCTCATGTTTGTTTGCTAGCTATTGTTTTTTTTTTAAAGAAAGCATGAGCCCACATCACACTGTACAATTGCTATACATTAGTATTGTTTTTGTTAATTGTCCCTAGAGTGTTTGTAGTAGGAACTTGTGTGGTCAATGGGGCATGCGTAATTCAATTTGCGTGCTCCAGGGCCACTTGCGAGTTAATATGTTCTGCAAACCTGGGTGTCTCACTGCTGTATCCATTTAAGAAACTGTATTTGCTGCCATTTTACTGTGTTACATGCTCCCCACAGTGCCTCCCATGTAGAAAAACAACCACGATCATGACCAAGCATCGTTTGATGTCTGTACTTGTGCCCCTGCTCCTCTGCTGATACACTGCCCAAAGTCCCCTCTATACTTGCTATCGGTGAGAAACACCCAGCCCTGAGTTTGTTAGTCAGGGATAATTAAATTCAAGAATATTTTCTTTCTACCCAGATGCATATCTTTAAGAATGCAATTTTTACAATAATAATCTGGTGTAATGTCCCCTGCTAACACATTTTTCTTTTGTGGTTTCTTAAGATGTAATGTTGGCTTTCTGGAGAGGATTTGAACTGTACCAGTGGAAGCTGAAGTGTGTAGGTTTGCTTTGCTGAATTTATGAGACTTGTATATCGTTTGAGAAGAGGTAAGGCAGTCAAACACATGTCTCAAAACTTTTTAGGCTTATGTATCTTGAGCATTGCGACTTATACCTCCCCCCCAACACAATGACTGGCAATAGCTATATCATAATAAGCTCTCTGAACCCACAATGACAGTTTCCTCAAATTAGGAGGATCTGCCTTTGGCCTGATTGTGTGCGATAACCTCTCCTTCTGTAGACAAACTGCATGAGCACAGAAACCATTACATATGATGATGTTACAAAGAATATGGCCGCTGTTCTAATCCGTAATAAAACTATCCCCACAGTTCCATACCATTATTTAATATACTTTATGCTGCAGTCATCTATTAAGTGAAAAGAACTTATAGAGATAGATGTTTATTCTATATTTACAGCCTTTCTTGTTAGCAGTGTGTGTGCTGTCGTAGGCTGTGTAGGTACAGTGCTTTGGGTCATCTTTGAAATTGAATACCTGGTGTCATGTATATTGTTTGAAATTTGTAAAATCAAATCCCTTTTACAGAACATCTGTTGACTAGCCAGCCACACAAACACACACACAGTAGCTCACATGTACCATTCCCAAGTGTAATCAAAAAATCCACTCAAATGCACAACTGGACTAGAATGGGAAAACCCACCGACTAGACCGTAAATGGCTGGGGGACAATGAAGAGAGCCCCGCACTGAGCTACCACCACACACCAGCACCGAGACACAGTTGTCGAATAGGGGAGAGCTGACAGGAACCCAAATATGTTCTAACGGATGACAGATTGTTTCCCCACAGCATTCTTGGAATGCTCCTTAATGTCAACAGTAAAGAAAAGAACTGATCTGTACAGATATTACTGGGTGTTTTGGGAATAGTTTTTGCTCATAACTAAAGGATTTTATGTTCTTCGTCTGTGGGGAACAGGAATATCTTTTCAAAACCTATGCAAGTCATCATTGGCCACAAGACACATACGCTTCATATAAGCGTCAACAACAACGTTCCGTGCCAACTCCGACCTAAGCAAGACAAAGCAGGCTACTTTTAATATTCCTCCACTTTATACAATGGTGTTCTATAAGGAGACAAAATGAGATTCCAATTAGTGTAACGCTTAGCAATTCAAGACATTTTAACTCCTCAAACAAAAAAATTTAAAAAAGGGAGGAGAAACATCCAAATAAACATTTAAATGTATCGGAAATAAACTCTATGTGATTAAACTAACTAGAAGGGCAAAATTATATTTATTTAATGTGTAGGGTTTATAGTTAGAAGTTAAATGTCAAAAGGACTTTCTACATTCGTGACAGTTCGCAAATGCACTGACAGGCTCACGTAAAGGGAACTGAAGATTTCCCTACAAGTCTCATGCATTTAAAAAGCTTCACTTCTTCGTTTTAAAAATAAACGTTCAACTGAAATCATGAACTTGTTGTTGGCTATAATAAGCTCCAGTGAATATGCAAAAACTTTGTATAAATTAATCATAAAACCATATCAATGACTGAAATTAGTCATAAAATACAACTAAACCCCACCCATTAACTAGCGACTAATATTAAGAAAATTAAATTAACTAAAGCATAGCTGTTATTGTACTAAAAAGTACAATGTATATTTAGCATTTCCTACTCAGTAAATCATTTCTTTTCCCCTATAAAATACTGTCATGAACAAAAGTAAACTAATAGAGTCAATTAAATTACTGCTGTAATAAGTCACTTATGAAATAAACTTTGACTCTAAAGTATGCAATAGGTGTATTATAAGTTTGTAACATAGAATTTACAACATGTTTAAAGAAAGAACAAACAATATTAAATTGTTACCTTTAGCATATATTTTTAATTTTAGTTGATACTTTGAGAGAGGTAGTGGAAGGGATACTTTTTGAGTCAGTTCTTTGCTTCTTTTTTTTTTTTTACATCAATCCAATTAAGTTTTTCCGGAGATCTTTTCAGTGATGTAGTTAAAGCCCAGTCCATTTCCTCCGGGACTGTAACTATATTATTGTTTTTGACAAAGGTTACTGCTTCTTCAATGTCATTAAAAGTTTTTATTTCATTTGAAGTAAAAATCCTTATTTTTGCAGGGTATGCCAGTTGTGCCTTTATTTTATTCTGTTGAAGTAATTTTACAAGTGGCCAGGCTTTCTTTCTCATTTCCAAAACTCTAGAGGAAAAGTCATTGTCAAATCTAATTATATTTTGCTTGTATTTCAGTGGGGATCTTCTCCAAGCACATTTAAGGACAAGTTCTTTATCAAGACAAGAGAGAAATTTAACCACTACTGACCTGGGAGTGGATGGTGGTGATAAAGGAATAGGTTTCCCAATGGCTCTATGGGCTCTTTCTATACCATACAAGAATCCTTCTTTTAGATCTAGGATTTCGGGTAACCATGAATTAAGAAAGGAAATATCATCATCTCCTTCAGATTTTTCTGGTAAACCAAAAATTCTCACATTAGTCCTCCTTTTCTCTATTTTCCATGTCATCCAACTTGGTGATAAGCCATTTAATTTGCTGCTGAAGGACATCTCCCTGGATTTATTCCTCCTTGAGCCTTCCATCTGTATCAGATAAAGTCTCTTCAATGCTTAATATTTTAGTTTGATGCTGTTGAAGTAACTCTTTAAAGGATTCAGTTTGTTTATGACAGCTTTCTCTCAAGTTTTCTAAGTTGTTATTGAAGCTGTCCATTTTAATAGATAGCTCTTGCAAAGTAGAAGACATCAACTGAATTTTTTTCTTCAAAGTAAATTCTGCATGTGAGTTCTTTGAGCTACTCATCTTCAGAGAGCAGTTTTAAACTCCAGATATTTCTGACAGGAAATTTTCGAAGAATATATTCCAAACTCGATATAATGATAGCATAAATGTTAAAGAACAATTGTCAACTGTTTTTTTTTGTGAAAAAAAAATGATTTCCTGTTATTTGAAGTATTTTTGAGGAGCTCTAAAAAAGTGCTGCTTTCAGAGTGCCATCCAGGCTCTGCCCCCCGCAACTTGGAATTTTGATGCATGCAATATATGAATCCTGTTGTTTTAAGAAGTTACTTCCTGAAGTTGATGATGCAGCATGCTTTATCTATTTTTATGAGCTGGTAATGGCCACAGGTTTAGCACTGAATGAATGAAATACTGTGACTGCTGTGCATTTTATTGGTTTATTTAAAAAGCGAGTAGCTGATATTATCTATTTAAATGTTTGTTTCTGCTTTTGTGAGTTTTATGGTCTGAAGAAGCCACTTGTAGTGGTGAAAGCGCTTACCTACCTGCATTTGTTTATTAAAGTTTTTATGGTTGTCGTGCGTCTGACTGTCATTCATTTGGCTGTTGTGACACTCATATTCTACGTCTTTGGCAGTTTGTTTACTCATTGGGTGATTTTTTTAATCTTTTTTTATCTTTTTTGTTTTTTAATACTATCACAAACAGAGCTAACATAATTGGGGAAAGTAATGCTCATTTTCAAACTGTCTCCTTGTGACACCCGAGATTTCATAGCCCCTGGGTCATGATGAGAAAAATATGGTCTGGCCTGAGCATTACTACTAGAAAGAGCCTCTTGTCATGCTATATCTCATACTGTTTATAGCCTCTGCTGCTAAAATCTTTTACTAGCTCATCAAATGCAGATACCATGCATTTATTATCACCTGCACTGATCCTGTCATATCTAAGAAACTGTCCTTTCAAAACATTACTAGGAATGTGTGTGGGTGCATGTTCTGCCTGTGTAAGATACTGCATGCTTTGCAAGGTTTTATGTAAACTTGAGTTATCAATACCATTCATTTTTTTGATGACTTTAACATCCAAAAACTCAATACTCTCAGCAGAGAACTTAGGGGTGAAATGTAAAAACTGAGTGGTCTGTTGCAGGTATTCAACAAAATCATGCAGCATAAAGATGGACCCTGGCCATACAAGAAAGGCATCATTCACAAACCTAACATAGTAGGAAATAGATTGTTTAAAAAGATTGCTCTCAATAAGCAAACAGTAGGTTTGCATAGCTGTTGGTACAAGATGTGCCCATAGCTACGCCCACCCTCTGTATATAAAGCTATCATTGAAGGTGAAATCATTATTACTAAAAATCAAATTAAGAATTGAGCTAATCAGGTGAATATATTATCCTGCACCACAGTCAGAATTTTTAGACAGAAACAGAGTAACAAATTCAATCCCTATATCACTGGGTATTCTGCCATGTTGACTGGTTACTCTTTCACTTGGTGTATCAAACTCCTCCTGTCTCATGTGAGTAGGTCCAGTTTGTGATGAAGCTTGTGGTGACTGCCCTTGGTCAATTCCATACAAAACGAGAACCAATGTTGCCTAGGCCAAAAGGGGATCATTGCAATTGTTTTTGAATAGTTGTTCTGAATCTTCAGAATGATCCGGGATACCAGTGGAAAACATGGAAATGTGTAACAGAACATTCTCCATCCATGGGAATGAAAAAGCATCTGTTTTCAAGGCCTATTTGCAGAGTCCTGGATCAGAATCTGTTGATTTGTCTGTTTTGAAAGGAGGCACACAGATACTGCAGATGTGTAAGTCCTACTTAGCTGTAACAGTAGATGCTTGAATTTCTTCACTGATGCATTAGCCTAACGGTAGTGTCCTGCCAAAGTCACAGCATCCAGCCAGTTTGCCAAAGCACTAATTCCCTTCCCTCTCACTCACTCCTCAACTCCTGATTTCCCGGCACTTTTATTTTAAAAAATAAATCCCAGCTTTTTTGAGTTGATGTCATCGCACACGTGATGATGTCAGCGCCCTGTCAGAATCAAGCTCAAAGGCCAACGTGCGTCCATTTCCGGCTGCTCAACATGCTTCCCTTTCCAAATGTTCAGCTGGAATGCTGCGATGCGAGTCCAGTGGTCCCAGTGGATACATATGAGCTCCAAGACTGGAATGGAAAGATGTCATCCCTTTCCAAATGTTTATGCAAGGCCGGTGGATATAAATGAACTGCAAGACTGGAATGGAGAGATGTGAGGCTAAAGGAATCCTGAGCAACCAACCATCAATCAATAATCATCATAAAAATTATCCAAACAACAAAAATACTGACAACCGTAACAAAGAAGAATGTGTCCCACCTCAACTATCTACAAAGGGGAATGAGTGCCTGGGTGCAGCTACTGCAGTAGTGAAGAAATTCAAACATTGACTGTTATTGGTAAGTAGGACTTGTACATAAATGCACTACATTCTTCATTCTGATCCAAAAAAGCCACCAACTCGTTGAAATACACACTGTTCAATTGTTTTTCTTTTGTAAGGAGACAAACAAATCTACTTGAGGTGTCCCCCACATCTGGATCAAGTCCTTACCCTATCTGGGAGGAGGAAGGATAAGGGACCAGTAGCCCACGCAGAACAGTCTTAGCAAAGCCTGTCCTGGACCCAGGGAAGAAATCCAGTATGCAGTGTTTTGTGAGGGTATGAACAGAGGGCCAAGAAACTGCCTTTAGAATACTCCTAAAGTCCACCCCTTTACAGTATGCCATTGAAGACAGCATGGTCTTGGTAGAATGTGCCTTAACTTTGCCTGGAACAGTCAGAACCTGGTGAAAAAAAAAAAACAATAGCAGAGGACAAACATCTGGATATAGCCTGCTTAGGCACAGGTTGGTCTTTTTCAATCCTAGCATAGAAAACAAAGAGCTGTTTAACCTTTCTAACAAACTTGGTTCTGTCAAGGTAGTACCAGAGCTGCCTGTGTACATCTAATATATGTAACATCTGTTCTTCCTTGTCTTTTAGCTCTGAAACACCTTTAGACAAGACTAAAGGATTACTGTGTACTGTGACACTATCCCTGCTGAAAATCAAATAAAGTTCACCCATCATAAGAGCTTGCAAGTCATATACTCACCTTGCAGATGTCAGAGAAACAAATAAAACAGCTTTTCAAATAACAGCAGTAGTGAGTCAGCTTGAGAGGCTGGTTCAAGGGGAGTTAAGGTTAGTTTATGTAGAACAAAAGTGATATTCCCAAGGAAGGGGAATTTGCTTGCAGGGGAGGTCTCATGTGCAATACTCATAACTCCCAACCGTACCAAATTACTCAGTAAAAATATGAGTTTGGGGGTCCAAATAATGGGGTGCCATGATTCCCAAGTGGCACCCCCTTAACTCCTGATTTCCCAGCACTTTATTTTAAAAAAATAAATCCCGGCTTTTTTGAGCTGATGTCATCGCACACGTGGTCCCAGTTGATACATATGAGCTGCAAGACAGAAAAGGAGAGATGCCGTCCCTTTCCAAATGTTTATGCGAGTCCGGTGGATATATATGAGCTGCAAGACTGGAATGGAGAGATGTGAGGCTGAGCAGCACTACTGCTGACGAGAAGGAAGGGGATGTGTGAGCTGCCGAAGGAGGAATGCAAGAGTTGACATTTCATATGCTGCAGAGGGTAAGCTGCCATTTAATATGCTGCAGAGCGTGTGTGTGTGTATGTGTGTGTGTTTACTGAACATCTAACTGAAACAGTATGACTAAAAGACAAAAACAAGTCGGGGTCAGGGTGGACTAGCAAAGTAAGTATCGGAGGCAAGGTTTGAAATGGAGTTCCATGGTCATCCAGCCTGTGTTCAGGGTCTTAACCACCTTTACTTTCATAACAGCTAATAGTTGCATTTAAAATGGATTTGTTGCCATCCAAAGCAGTAACCATTTATACAGTGAAAATATGCAGCGGTAATCACACACAAAAGTAAAGCCGATTATTTCTATGTGTAATTTCAGTTTATTCAGCCTTATGACGGCTGCATTTAATTTACTTGTTCTGCAGATTTTAAGCTGTGCTGACTAATCCATTCTTCAGAGTTCCTGAAACAATGCCTATACACTGCCTGTCAGACATTCCCAATAAATCATATCTTTGTAATCACAATGCAATCAAGAGTTTTTAAAATGACAATCTATGCAATATTTTACTTCAGATTGTAGTACCAATTCACAGTGTGTATTTACACCCTTCTCTATTGTCTGTTTTATTGGAAGGAAAAACCCTGCACATTATGCAAGACTTCCCTTATTGATACCAATAAATAGCATCAAACAGCCTTGTGTTCTTTGAAGTTCATAATTAGGTTTGTGTCTATGTTGCCTATGCAAATTCCAGAGAACAAACACATTGCTTTCTGCTCCTGTCCATCACAAGTTTCAAAGCACTTCATGGCCAAAATTCATTTTAGTGTCCTCATCTATGCTAATATAATCAGGGAATTAGGCAGACTGTTGATATTTCTCCATTGCCAGAGCAGACTGATGACATGAGTCAGTCATTAATGATCATATCGATGAGAATCCACTAATTCTGCAGAACGTAATTAGTGATTATTTAATACGGAGTCTCCCACGTGTGTGTGTGTGTGTGTGTGTGTGTATAGACTTTTATGATTGAAATGTACTTAATAAAACCAGGCAGATGTATCAAAAACACATGTATGTTTCTTGTTTTGTGTGCAAGGGGCCTATGATTTGAAAGCAGCCCAAAGGTAATCTTTATCCACCACTGGCCAGATACATTTTCTTTGGATGTGGTGAAGGTTTCAATGCTGTTTCAATGAATGTGAGTTTCAAGGGTAGAGAAGTTTTAATGCTAAGTCTGTTTTCATTGTGAGATGGTACTGCTTTGTTTAGCAGATGTCTATTAGTGTTTGTGCATTGTGCTATAACATGTAAAAATAAAATCCAAATAATGGATGGATAATGGATAAGCTCAGATGGCTTAGTGGTAAATTGTTGTGGCTATAGGGTTCTGGGTTCAAGACTTGCTAGGGCTGATTATTTGACTCAGAGACTCCCAGGACTCTGGAACAGACTGCCCATACATGTCAAGCAGAGCGCCTCTTTGGCCCTCTTCAAAAGGAACCTTGATGACTGGATGGGAGAAAGGAAATTCGCCCCAGGGATCACGTCAGTTGCCCTGCTAGACGGGGGTCCAGGGAAGTAAATAGTGTGGGAAGAAATAGCCAGGAATTGTTATGGCTAGGCTTGTATAGGCCCTAGGGCCGATTACCTAGTACCAACCTATGAACCTATAATCATTGTAGAAGAAAAGCAGTATGCACATTAGTATTTATGGCAAATGGAGCGAAATAGCCAGGTAATGGGACATTGGAATGGCTGCAGGGGGAATCTGGTGCCACATTTTGGTTGTCTGTTTTTCAGTTTGCGTTTGAAAGTTGGTATCCCACAACTCCATTGGAATGGGTGGGGTTATGTTATTATGTATGCAAATGTTATGTTAATCAGCGTACAGATTTGTAAGTATTTTTTGTGGGCCTTGTCCAGATTTTCGATGTTTCCAGGTTGAGAAGTATAGCAATACCCTTTTCAGAAACTGTTCAACCACAAACACAGAAGAAAGAGGGAGATCCACAAGTAAACAAGCAGAGAAGATGAGATGGCTGCAAAATGCACCTTGATGGAAGCAGACTTGATGTTATCTTTAAGTAGCTCATACAAACATTTGGAAACCAGAGGTGCCAATACACTTTTGGGATCCCTGAGATAGGCATGGCGCTAACTAGAAAATCTCTATTATTTGCCAACATAAGACTTTCTAATACCTGCTGCAAGTCCTCATGAAAAAGATGCCTAAAAGGTATTAAAATTGAATCATTCAGGCCGTCCGTTGTAGTTGCTTGATGTCAGGGTGAATCAAAATACCTTTGGGCTGTGTGAGCAGATCCAGTCTGTGAGGAAGCATGTGATAACTGCCCTTGGCCAATTCCATAAGAAAGGAGAACCAATTTTGCCTGCACTAAAAAGGGAGTCGCCAAAATGACTTTTGGTAATTCATTCTGAATCTTTAGAGGTACCTTTGAAATCACTAGAAAGGGAGAAAAAGCATACAGGAACATTCAGGACCAAGGAAATGACAGAGCATATGCTCTCCATGTTTGACGGCAAGGATGTCTTGGTCAGATTTTTTCTAGTTGTCTATTCTGCAAGGAGACAAACAGATATACTTGAGCTGTCCCCAACATCTACAAAATGCCTTTAAACACACCTGTATTGAGATTCCACACACGAGGGTCTTCCAGGTACTGCTGAATCTGTCTGCCACAATGTTTTGCTCTAATGGAATGAATGTAGGAGGCCTGAAGAGTCAGAGAATGCTGAAGCAGCTAACTTCCAAGCCATCAGTGCCAAATAGCAAAGAGGGTACAACTATGTGCTCCCTTGTTTTTTTTGGGATACCACATCACTGTAGTGTTGCCTGTAACCACCTGTAAAGGGCCCAAAGTTCATAGACGGCATAAAGATTTCAAAGCATGACTCACTACCAGCATTTCCTTTATGCTTGTATGTTTTGGTCTGTCTGAAGATTCCCACAGACCTTGTACTATTTCTCCCACAAAAACTGCACCCCAAGAATAATAGGGGGAGACAGTGAGCCCAGGATTTGACAGCAACATTTGATTCCTCCACCACTACAGTTCTTGCCTTACAAACCCCAGCAGTGCAATATGAATGTCCAAAGGGTGTAGTTGTTTAGTTCTAGACTTTTTTTGGCACAACTGGATTTTTCTCATGTGTAATCTGTCAAGTGGTATCATGAGGACCATGGATGCCATGAGGTCTAGAATCCTAAAACATTATCTTGCAGGAGCCTGAAGCTGTTGAGAAAAACTCAGAAAGATATGCTGGTTAAGTTATTACCATTTCTTTTTGAAAGGAAGGCCTTTTACTTCAGTGTATCTATCAGACTATCCGAAAAGGCAATGTGGGAGGGTGTGAGATGAGACTTCAACAGCTTCAAGTGAAATTCCAGACATGACAGGAGGTTGGACACCCTTGTTACGGACTCTAAACATCTGGGAGAAGGCTGCAGAAATAAGCAAGCTGTCTAAATAAGACAATATGTGGATGACCTGCAATCTATAGTGAGCCACCACTGGGGTTAGACACTTTGTGAACAGTCAAGGTACACTGTAGAAACCAGAGTAATGCAGAGTACTGAAAATGTGATCTAGATACAGCAAGCCATAGTAATTTCCAGAAACTGTGAGCAATGGGTATGTGATGGTAAGCATTTTGACATCCAGTGCTACCATAAGACAATGGTCTTGAAGCAGTAAAAGCACTGACTGCAGGGTCAACATCTTGAACGTTGGAACTTTCACAAACAGGTTGAGAAAAGACAGGTCCAGCACAGACTGCCACGTTTACTCCTTTTGTATCAAAATAACCTGGAATAAAAACCTTTGCCCATGTGGTTTGTAAGTAATGGTTCTATGATCTCTGCTTCTAATATATGCTACAGCATTGGTGGAAACAGATCTGTTTGGTTTGGTGGATGTGGGGGAATTCTTTTGAGTCTCCACCCACTGTCAAGTGAATCCTTCCTGAATTACCATTAACATCTATCTGAGATTAACTGATCCAAGGCTGAGGGGATGAGGCAGTCAGTGTGAGAGAGGTAGGGAAACTGAAGCAGGAGGTGGGTTATGTAATCCAATTCTCAGCATAGTCATTCATTTGCTTGAGCTTTACTCATTTTGGGGAAGGTGTTTTATTTCATTTGGTTTGGTTTAGAAGACATCCTCCTGCCATTTTATTTTAGGGGCCTGCTTGTTATTAGGATGGGATTTCTGTTTGTTCAGTCTCTAAAGGATTGAAAAGTGGCCTTGTTAGGGTAGAACCTAGGTACCTGAAAAATCTTAAGAGAATCCATGATTCAATTTACCTCTGTCATCCCAGTGTTTCAGGATCTGTGTAACCACAGGGCCAACTATCAGATCCAGGCCAAGTGGAGAATTAAGAATTTCAGACTTCAAATTATGAAAGAATTTTTGATTATGCAACCAAACAAATCTTCTCTATAACACAACGGAAGCAGAAGCTCTACACACAGTGTCTGCATAATCACACAAACTTCTCAAATCATGTTTAGAACTTGAGTCAAGTTAGAAACAATCGGATTTCATATATGATCTGCCTTCTGGAGACAATGAAGCAGCAAATTCTTTCAAACTATAAGCACATTTATCACAAACTTCCACATACAGCCATGATAAGCCAAGATC
The DNA here is from genome assembly GCF_019279795.1 of Protopterus annectens. Taxonomy (NCBI): domain Eukaryota; kingdom Metazoa; phylum Chordata; order Ceratodontiformes; family Protopteridae; genus Protopterus; species Protopterus annectens. The sequence goes on from NC_056745.1 coordinate 528,112,112, forward strand.
CTAAAGGTTAACATACAAGCACACGGTCTCTTACCTCATTTGTCTAACTACATGCTCTCCATATCAGAAGGTATTGTGTTACAGGAAGCCAAAGATGTCTTCTTAGATGTTGCTGCTGGAGTTTTAGCAGCAACATCAGCTGACAGTTGATAATAAAGTCATTCATAATCTTGAAAGACTACATACTGCTTATCAGCTTTCTTTGGAACTGCATCCAGTCAGACAGGAGTCTTGCAAGCAACTTTAAAAGTATCTTCAAGAGCTGGCAAAATGGTAGGAATAGGTGAGAATTAGGAACCTCGTCTTACTAATAGATGATAAAAATCTGCCCAATTCTGAGAGAGCCTTGTTTGATCCCAAGCAAAAACATCCCTGCACCTAGCAACAGTCTCAGCAAAGGAAATAAATCTTGTCTAGGATTAATTTTAGTTTCACTATCTGAAGTGTCAGAGTTTTGGGCAATGGATTCCTGAGGAGAATGACCACTGTGTCTTTGTCAGAATCCTCATCTCCTGACAACACAGTGTCCTTTGGCAATACCTGCATTAGAACTGTGAAAAGGCAAAAAGCCCCCAGAACTGACTGACTGCAAAATACTACTAGCTAAAGACATGACAGCTAATTTATACACATAAACAACCTGATTACCTGCCAAGTAATTAAGTTGCTGTTTCTTTTTTCTAGGAATAGTTGTACTGCGACAATAGTTAGGGGAAAGCCTACTGCCCTGGCAATAAGTCTCATTCCCAGACATACTGGAGGCACTCACCATTAAACCAAATACCCTATTCAGGGAGACTAACTACCCCTCTACATAATGGGAAACTTAAAAATGCCTCATGCTCCAAGGCACAACGATTCCTCAACTTTACTAACACAAATATACTTAACCAGATAGTGTGCACACCTACCAGAGGTTCAGACATACTGGAACCACATCTTCACTGGTGAGATCGGACCACAAATCTACACCCTTCGAAATAAAAAATCAACTTGACAACCCCGGCAAACCCTGTAACTGTTGGGAACTACTCCAAAGAGAACTACACCATATTAAGTATCAAAATTCAATGCCACTCAACAACCAAATTCACAGCAACCTATGCAAAATTGTTCACAGAGACCCTGTACAATCATGTAAATGGCTGTATAGAGACTGTTGCAACTACTAGAAGTAAGCCCAAAACAAACTCTAAAAACAAACACTGGTGGAATCCTAACCTTAATATGGTACATAAAAAAAGGAAAAAAGTCGTGGCATAAAATCAGGACAAAACTCTCATAATGATAGGAGCTCTGTAATTAAACTAAACAGGAAACTAAGAGGACTAATTAAGTCCAACAAGGCCAATTATGAGATTAAGATAACCTCACAGCCTAAGGACAACTACAAGGCTATCTACAGCTACGCCTGAAACCTCAAAGGCAGAACACATCAGTGTGTGCCAAACTGATGGTCAATGGTGCCACTTTCACTGAACAGAGTGACACAGCAAATTTCCTGGCTGACAAATTCAGCTCAAACTTCACCACACCACTCTCTCCAGCCTCCCTCCATAAAATACCTATTACCATAATCTCCCCCAACTATTCACAGGGAGCTGGTCCTGGCAGCTCTCGCTAAGGCCAAAAACACAGCCTCAATGGGCCACGACAACATCCTGGCTTGCTTCCTAAGTAACTTGAAACATGACCTATCAGGAACACTTGCGTCACTTTTCAACTATACTCTCAAAACTGGCTTTGTCCCATGAGAATGGAGGATTGCAGTGGTTATCTGACTTCACAAAGGGTGGACCCATCAACTAAACCCAAAAACTACAGACCCATTAGTCTGACTAGTCTAATACGCAAAGCCACGGAATGAATTATTGTAGACATGACCAAGACAGACATAGGAAACCTTCATAGACTGGACCAAACCCAGTTTGGCTATGTCAAGTAAAGGTCATGGTTACTGATCCTGGTGGACTTCTTTGAGAAGGTCACCAAAACAATGAATGAGGGGAAATGGCGCATACAGCTTAAGTGGACCTGGCTAAGGCATTCAGTGCTATACCTCACTTGGGTATAGTTTACAAACTCACCAAATTGGATGTAAACCCCTACATAACTAACTGGATTACCAACTGGATCACAGACAGTACTCAGGAAGTCAGAATTAGTGAGACCACCTCCACTAAGAGACTGGTCACCAAGGGGTGGGGGGGGGGCAACTCAGGGCTCCATGCTGGTACCACTTCTATTTGGTATTTACTTCTTGGATGTAAAGCCAAAGTTCAAGGGCCTTTGGCTGACCAAGTTCTCAGATGGCAGAAAATTGGGAGCTATCATACATTCCCCCATGACACAAAAATGTTATAAGAGGATCCAACATAAACTGCTGTTAAAGTCACAGATTAACACTCAATGCCAAGAAATGCATTATAATGCCTTTTGGAAAACTGCCACCCAGGCCAAATAATCCATCGATAAGACATCCCTAAGAGTTGACACAGTAGTCAGGGATCTGGGAACATGTGTAGACAGTTACCTGGCCTTTGAGCAACATGTGACCAAGGTAGTAAGAACGTCATTCTATGCTGCCAAACTTAGATGTAAGAGCATGGCATCTAGGTCAAAAGAAGTCATAGTGTCACTTTATTCGGCCCCTTATCAGACCCATTATTGTGTTAAATACCCCCTTCGACATGTACCTGACTGGACAAATGCAACAATTGGAACATCCTAAAAAAAAGAAGTTATGTACCTACTATAACGTTCCATGTTAGTTGTCTTCATCTCGCCTTCTTTCTTGCTGGATGGGATTGGAGCCAATCCCTGGCTCTGACTCGGCCATCTTCAATAGCTTGAGAGCTGTTTACTGGCTCGAGGCTACCCCTTATCACATAATGCCTAGCGATAGCTACCCAGATCTCATTTGAAATACCTAACTCCAGACATAACACGAGAATAAACCAGTCAAAAGAACTGGTTGACTTATACCTCCCATATCCCCTTAATCAATAGAGGGAAACAAAGAATACTCAGCCAGTGAAAAGGGACTCCTCTCGATCCACTAGGACAGGGGGATGGAGGGCGGGACACAAGAAAGAAGGCAAGATGAAGACAACTAACATGGAACGTTATGGTAGGTACATAACTTCTTTATGTTAAGTTGTCTATCTCGCCTTCATTCTTGCTGGTTGGGACAGCGTCCCTGGCACCTAATATCCTGGGTGGCTCAGTGGAACAGACTCTTCAGAACAGTGAGAACTAAAATCAGCTCTGCTCCGGGAGACCATATCCACCTTGTAATAAGAAATAAAGGTATGAGGATTTGCCCACGTAGCAGCTGCACATAATGGAATCCATGGGCAACCTAGACTGGAAAGCTACAGAGGTGGCTAATGCCCTAGTAGAATGACCTTTCAGTTTAGATGGTAATTCCTTATCCCGTAACTGATAAATGAAACAGTATGGGATAGCCATCTAGATAAAGTAAATTGGAAACTGGGAGACCTTTGTTTGTTTAAGGCATAAGACAGAAACAATTGTTCTGATTTTCTTATTTCTTTAGTTCTATGAAGGTAAAAATGCAATTGCCTGTGCACGTCCAATTGGTGAAGTTTGTACTCTGCCTTGTTGCTATGATTGGGGAAGAAAACGGGGAGATCTATAGATTGATTTAAATTATGTTCAGAGCAAACTTTGGGAAGAAACAAAGGATTTGTCCTCAGAGAAACTCTATCCCTATGAAAAACCAGATAAGGGGAACGGACACATAGTGCCTGTAGTTCTGAGACTCATCTGGCTGAAGTAATGGCAACCAGAAAAAGTGTTTTCCAAGAGAGAAATTTGATGGAGCATGATCATGTTGGTTCAAAAGGAGGCAAAATTAAGGACGTTAGGACTAGATTAAGGTACCAGGGAGGAGGGGGGGGTCTCTCACTGGAGGTCTAAGAAGAGATGTCCCTCTCAAAAAGGTTTTACAGAGCTTGTGAGACATGATGCTTGAATTCTGTAACCCAATGTGAAAATTAGAAATGGCTGCTAATTGTACCCTAATGGTAGTGGAAGTGGCTCCAAAGTGAAACAGTTGTGCTAGGAACGCTAGGATCTCATGGACTGGGGCTGAGAAGGGATCCACATTCCTAGACTCAGCCCAATAAGAAAAACGTTTCCATTTGCTAGCATAAATAGTCCTGGTGGTGGACTTATGTGAGGAAACGATAATCTCATGGACTGTTGGGGAAATGCTAAGGAGCCTGGCTACGGTTGGAAGTGGAGCAACCAAGCTGTGAGCTGGAGAGTCTGAAAGGACTGATGCAACCCGCCTGATTGATGAACCAGTAAATCTGGAATCGGGTCCAGAGTCCAGGGCTTATCAAGAAGATAGAGGTGTAGGAACAGAAACCAAATCTGTCGAGGCCAGTAGGGGGCAATGAGGATCATTTTGCAACCCAACAACTTTGCTTTCTGTATGAGTCTTGGTATAAGGGGAAAGGGAGGAAATGCATAAAGGAGTCCCTGAGGCCAATCGTGGAATAGAGCGTCCCTGGGTAGGTGACCTGAAAGTGGAAGGAGGGAGATCACATCAAGGCTGTCCCCATTTGCGGAAGATCAGGTCTGCAACTTCCTGATTCAGAGACCACTCGTGAGGCATGAGGATAGCTCTGCTGAGCCTGTCCGCTATGACGTTGGATCTCCCAGGGATGTGTTTCACAATTAGAAAACGTTGGGAGGATGATTCAGAGACCACTCGTGAGGCATGAGGATAGCTCTGCTGAGCCTGTCCGCTATGACGTTGGATCTCCCAGGGATGTGTTTCACAATTAGAAAACGTTGGGAGGAAATCGCCCACTGCCACAGTCTGAGTGCTTCTTGACACAAGGGGTAAGATTTGATCCCGCCCTGTTTGTTGATGTACCACACTACTGACATATTGTCTGTTTGGATTGTCCTGCCCAGATAATGCCGTCCCCCCCCCCCAATCAGGGAGGTGTCTGTGGTCACTGTGGCTACCGGAGGGGGCTGAATGAAGGGTCTGCTCTGAGTCACTAGTGGGGAGACCATCCAACAGGAAAGGTGCCTTTTGCATGCTTCTGTAATCATGATCATGTGAGACATGGGTAGCTCTTGGAAAGACCACTGTGTGAAAAGAAGCCACTGAAGAATCCTCATATGGAAGCATGCCAATGGAAGAAGGAGGATGGCAGCTGCCATGGAGCCTAGTGTTTGAAGGACATATTTGACTAGTATCTTCTTGCTCTGCATTAGAACTTGCACTTGTTGATGAACAGTGGACACTCTTTCCAGTGGTAACCTTGCGAACATTTCCTTTGTGTTTAATTCTGCTCCTACGTAAGTGATAGACTGAGAGGGCAACAAGGCAGATTTTTTGAAATTTATGGTAATACCTAGCTGGGTGCAAAAAGTGATTGTGTAATCCAGTGCTTGTAGGAGTTGATGCCTGGTGGCAGCAGTGAGGAGCCAGTCGTCTAGATATGGAAACACCTGGAATCCTTAACGTCTCAGGTGAGCCGTGACCACTGCCATACATTTGGTGAACACCCTGGGGGCTGTGGTGAGACCAAAGGGCAGAGCTCTGAACTGGTAATGACTGGCCCCCACCCGAAAGTGAAGAAATCTCCTGGAATGTTTGTCCATCTTGATATGGTAGTACGCATCCTGAAGATCTATTGAGCACATCCAATTGTCCTGACCCAGAAAGGGTAGAATGGACTGTAGCGTGACAATCCAAAACTTTGTTCTTTGTACAGATCTGTTCAATTTGCCGAGATCCAGAATGGGTCTCCAGTCCCCTGTCTTTTTTGGTATCAAAAAGAACCCTGAGTAAATTCCGGATCTGAGGGGGTCTGCGGGGACCTCTTGGATGGCTCTTTTTCTTAGCAGTTTTGAAACTTCTATAACTGCTTGCTCCCTCAGATTGGGTGAAACATCCGGAAGGGCCTTTTTTGATTGTAGGGGGCTTTGAAGAAAGGGGATTCTGTAACCTCCAGATATAATGAATAGTACCCATCTGTCTTTTGTTAATTTTTGCCAGGCTCTTGGGTACAGTGAAAGCCTTCCCCCAACTGCCTCCAGAGGCGAGCAGCCAGGCAACCCATCAGGGATGTTGGAAGGGCTTGTCAGAGAAGGATTCCCTGTTGCCCTGGTTCTGCGGACCCCCTCTGCCACGAGGGCGGCGTCTATTATTGTTAATTCCCCCTCAGCCTCTGGAGGAATAATCACTACGTGTGTCGGGCAAGGCTTCCTGAGATTTGCGGAACCACATTTTCCCACTCCTCTGACCCTTGGAGAAGGGTCTTGAGGGAGTGGAAAAACGGACTCCCATGGCAGAGAGAGTCTTGCCTTCTTGCTCACACCTAGTCAAAGTGTCTTTCACCTGTGGCCCAAAGAGAAAGGAGCCATCAAAGGGGGTGTTGGTGAAGGACACTTGAAAGGGTTCCGCAAAATTACACAGCCGCATCCAAGCATGCCTCCTGAGGGCCACAACAGTGCCCGGAGCTCTACTCGCTCCATCGGCAGCATAGGAAATGAGCCTCATGGAGGAGTTGACTAGGGAATTAAGAGTCACTAGCTGGGAAGTTACTCTGGCTTGAACTCCCTCAGCTGTAGGATCTTGAAGGGTACACCCTTAGAAAAAAACTGCTCATCATGGGGGGCTGTAATGAACTTATTTGGTCTCCTCGGAGTTGTTTCCGCTGTGTCCAGATCTGACCAAGCCTTTCAAGCCACTACAGAAATGAGTGGATCGAAAGGTGGAGAAACCCAGGAGGTGGAAGTTCAGAAACCGAAAGCATCCAGGAATACGGACTCATCCTGGGTAGGGGCTAGGGGAGTCCAGTTCCACCTCTGCCTAAGCATTTCAAGGATGTCCGCGAACTAAACATCTTCAGAGGGGGATCTCTGGGACCCTTCTGCATCATCTAAGTCCGTATCAGAAGTGACATACTCCGGGGAGTCAATGTGCTTCCTCTTGCACTTCTTCTTCCGAGGGGACTCCTCTGAGAGATCAGGAGAGGCCTCAGAAGAAGAGGAAACACCCAATGGGGTGTCCTGGACCATCGGTTCCCTACGCTTGAGGTCTGGAGGAGGAGCAGAGGTTGGCACAGACACTATAGGGAACGGAATCGGTGGAGCCGGTAGTGGAGCTGACCCAGGGGACAACATGCTCCGCATGACCTCAAAGGCACCCCCATCTCAAGGAAGAGAAAGCTCCGGCTCCAAAGAAACAGGAATCTTTCTCTGCGCCGAGGGGGACGGCTCCGAGGCCGAGGTTGGAGCTGAGGTCACCTGCACCGAAGCTCCGAGAGGGAGAATGGGGTCGGACAAGGGTCCGATGCCACTCCACCGCACGGAGCCAACGAGGAAGCTCTGGCGACCAGATTCCTCGATTTAAGGAAGTATTGAGGTAATCGGAGCCGAGGTCAGAACCAAAGAGGATATGGTGATTGGAGCCGATGGTTCCACTACCTGAACCCCAACGAACTCCGGCTCTGAACTCATTGGAGTCAGAGGAAGAATATCAAATGAAGTGGATGGAGCCGATACCTGTTGAGGAGGGCTGGACAATAGTTTAACTAGTGCATGCGACTTTAACAACCTACTATCTCCACATCGTGATCCGACAGCCTAGAGGACCGAGATGAGTGAGAGGATCTGTGACTATGCTCACTTTGAAGCAATGGAGACAGAGGAGCCGAATGCACCGACTCTAAGGAAGGGGGGCCTCAGCCTCTTGTGACTCTGCGACGGCTCCGAAACATCCGATGGAGCCGACAGGGAGGTTGTCTTGTCGGTGCAGCCAGAACCGACTTAGAAAGTAAATCCAGCACAGGAGTCAGCTCCGAGGATGGAGCCAATGGCGTAGTGGACTTTGGGGATTTCACTGGCTGTGAACTCTTTGCTGGTGAATCCTGGTGTTTTAACAGACCCCTAAGAATTAGTTTGTTCTTACGCTCCTGCAGGACTCTTGGACTAAAAGCATGGCAAATAGAACAAGAGTCTTGCAGGTGAACAGCGCCTAAACAGTAGACGCAACTAGTGTGCCCATCTGTCAGAGACATTTTCTGACAGCATGGAGCCAATGGCGTAGTGGACTTTGGGGATTTCACTGGCTGTGAACTCTTTGCTGGTGAATCCTGGTGTTTTAACAGACCCCTAAGAATTAGTTTGTTCTTACGCTCCTGCAGGACTCTTGGACTAAAAGCATGGCAAATAGAACAAGAGTCTTGCAGGTGAACAGCGCCTAAACAGTAGACGCAACTAGTGTGCCCATCTGTCAGAGACATTTTCTGACAGCATGAGTCACACTTCTTAAAACCAGAAACCTTAGCTTCCTTAGACATGCTGTACTAAAAAAAAGGAGGACTAAGAAGTAACTACTGACAAAAAAACAGTACTAACCCAGACAAACACACCAGTACTATGCTAACTACAATAATTTTTTTTTTTTTTTTTAAATAACAATAAGAGAAAAAGAGAAAAAGGAGAGCCTCTAAGTTAAACGGCTAATCTAGGGATGGGGGAGTGGCGGGGAGAACTCTCTAACTTAAACGAGTTCTAACACAAGGGCGAGATACAAGAAAAAATAACAGCAACAAGTATAACTATTCTAAATAGAAAAAAAATACTAGAAAAATTTTAAATTTAGAAGGAAAGTTTACAAAAAAGCTAAATATACGAGCCTGAGCCAGAAAAACGACACTCTCGCAGCTGAAGCGGCAAACGAGATCTGGGTAGCTATCGATAGGCATTATGGGATAAGGGGTAGCCTCAAGCCAGTAAACAGCTCTCGAGCTATTGAAGATGGCCGAATCGGAGCCGAGGATTGGCTCCGATCCCAACCAGCAAGAATGAAGGCGAGATAGACAACTTAACATGGTTACTTACCAGGAGAATCCAGGGTATAACCATACTGTCCTATACAGATCACCTTAAAGCCCTATCTCTATACTTGGTCTCCTACAGGTTATTGAGAGGTGACTTAAACTTGGTTTAAAGGCATCCTTGGCTCCAGCTCTGCTGGACCTTTTGCACATCCACAAAATGAAAAGCATCCAAACCATTAGATCCAGGGATTTAAATGTTATTTGTAACATAAATAACACATTGTTGAAGCAGATGTGTGTCTCAGAGGGTCCCATGCTATAGAACAGGCTTCCTATCCATGTGAAACAGAGTCCATTCCTAACCCAGTTTAAGCATAACTTTGACTAATGGATGGGAAATCGGAAGTCCCCCAGTCTGGTCCCATATGTCTCTGATAGACACAGGCAGACAGTAATGCCCAAATTAACACACCTCCACCACAAATAATATACCCCCATCCTAATAAGCTCCCATGACACACAGGAACACAACTGGGTTGGGTTGTTCAGTTGGCTTATAAAGGCCCTGGTGGTCATTAGCCTAGTATATACCTAAGAACCTATGTAAGTGATCTATGAAAATGTCTTGGACATGCCAGGGTCACTAACCATAGGCTGAGGCAATAAATTTACTTATTTTTCTCTTTTTAGATACAAGCAGAATGAGAGACGCAGGACTGGGGATATTATCCATGCTGTAGCCAGAGAAGAAACACATTTACTTGTATAGTAAGCTCAGTAGCACTTACAGAAGGTTAGTATTCACTATTAAGCAGCAAGCACACTTTCTTTCCTCAACTAGTACACACAAGCAGTACACTCACGGCCGGCCTTAGGCATAGGCGAACTAGGCGACCGCCTAGGGCACCGTACAGGCCGGCCTCAAAAGGGCACAATTTACAGACCGGAGTTCTGCTGTGATGACACCTAACCGGGAAAAGCCGAAAGACAACAACATTTTTTTTTTAAATTTCACTGCCGCCCATAGAGGCTAGCAATTGCGCCCTCCCCAGCCTCAAAAGGGCGTAATTTATGGACCGGAGTTCTGCTGTGATGACCCCTAACCGGGAAAAACCGAAAGACAACAGCAACAACATTTTTTTTTATTTCACCGCCGCCCATAGAGGCTAGCAATTGAAACTAACAACAAAGTTCAAAAAGCAGTTGCTGTGATTGAGCATTAAAGCTATGATTGTCTAAAAAATAAGATTTAGACCACGGTAAGAATATTAACATTACTTCCCCCAATGTGTCATACAAGCAAAGGCACTCAATTGCCCCCAAAGCGGCTTTTACTCCTACAAATACAACAGTGTACAAGCAACCCTCCAACTACAGTAAACGTGTCCACTGTGACGTAAGTGTGTTGCATTACTCTACTAATCTACTGTCCAATTAAAGGGGCAATGTGTAGTACTTGTTAATTAGATATTAAGGGTGTTAGAGGTCTAACAAATAATAAGAAAAACGTTAAATTATAGCTCGTCTCTATACCCTCTTACATGAAACAGTTGCTTTGCAGAAGAATACACTAAAAGCAGCTTCAGGTACAAATTTTAATTTTCTGTCTACATTTTATGTCTTGCAACCTTCGGTTTTCCAGAGATCTGAAATATTACCTTAAAATGTGGAACAAATGGCCAAACATGAGGAATACGTGCGTCTTAGCGTTAACTAGGAAGCCAACATGATAGTTAAATGTTTCTTCATAATTGTAAAAAAACTCTTTTTTGATGAATTAATGTTTCAAAATAATTTATCGTGGATATTTGTTAAAATATTAACAGTATATATGTCACAGTCTTTTTCAATGTTAAATTGCCTGCAATGTGGATTTTTTAAGAGTCACAATCAGGAATGTTCCTCATAGAAAAATTACAGTACAGAAGTATGATTTATATCTGCTTTTAATGTTTGCGAAAAACTGAATGGTACACTTTTTGTTGCCATGCAGTAAACTTCATTCTCCCAAGCACTGCTGTACTTCTGCGCTATTCTATAGTCCATCACACCAACTATAGATGGACAAAAATAATAATTTAGATGTTATGTTCTCGCTTACCTTGCTAACTGTGTAAAACTTTGTCGGACTACAACAACTACGGCTAAAGAAGCCACTAGGGTGTTGACGATTAGAGCCGCTTTGTACATTGTTTCATGTTCCGTTATACACAAATGATAAAACAGATATTACAACACCTTTGTTAGTTGAACAGTCTGAAGAAGAAATGCCTAGCAGCTGGCCCAAACCAGCTGAGCTACTTTCGGGAGGCCCAAGTTTTCCTGTAGCAGCCTATGATCTAAATATGACCCAAAGCACTTTTCGCAAAGCTTTGCTGCCAAACTTTGAAGTTTTGAGAGAAGTCAGAGTGAGGTAATTACTAATATACTGGAAGCAGGTGCAGTTTAAATGTCATCTGCTTTTACTTTTATGTTTTTTATAATCTTATAATTTTATTTCCACCCACAGTTGCTAGAAAGCTACATACTGTTTGCAGATCTGCTTCTACTAAATTCATGGGTAAAGTATATTTTGACTAATAATAGTCACCTTATGTATTTGTTGATTAAAAATTTATAGTCCAGATAGGTGTAACACAAGTGTTTATTCAACAGGTGAGACCATAGGAAGGCAAAGTACAAGAGCTTCAGTAAAATATATCAGTAGCAGATGGAGAAAAGTCCATGACATAAGCTCAGCCATCACAATCCAGACAGAGTACACATTAAAAGCCCTATATGTTCTGAAGTTGAATGGTGTCTCTGCCTTCATGCATTTGCACTAGAATTTGATTTAAGAGTGATCTTTTAACTGCTACATGCATATCCGATATCCATTCAGTAAAGGAGCAGTATCAGAATTAGAACACATTAATTAAATTAAGGCACTAATGAAATATTCATGGCGGTTCTATGGAACTACAGAAATAATGTTTGCTTGTTACTGTTGTTAAATGCAGTGTCAGCAGGACTCTGAACTTACTGCCTAAAATATAATTTCCTGTTCAGTTTTGCAGGTGAACCCCTCCTCTGCATCATCGTTTGGCATGCTGCAGCCTACAGCTCTGCTGCTTAAATATTCTAATTACAAAGTCACGCAGCCTTGAGGGTTAAAGAGCTTTCTCTTGTTCTATAATGCTGTGTGACCTCAGAATAAGATAAATTAGTAACATGGGTGGGTGGTGCATCAAAAATGTAATCACAGTTTTATAAATTTTCATATTTTTATTAGAGTTAATTAATATTTCCTTGAATATTTTAATGCTACCCATACAAAGAAATGACAATTATTAAATAAGTGCAGCCAGAAATAATAAAGTAAACTTAATGTCTGAATCAACAGCAGAACTAACTCACAAAAATAAATACTTCAAAATTAAAACAATTTGATACACAGATTCCATATAAAATCTTATTGAGAATGGGCAAAAAGTCTGAGACTGTCAGATATTTCCTCTACCTTCTGGGATTTCTAATAGGGTCTAATCCTCCATAACTTATAAGTGTGCCACTACACTATAGGAAAAAGTACTTTGCCTGCAGACTCTGTTGTCTCTGTGGTGTGCGGATGGTAGGGGTCATGGCAACTAGCAGGTGTGGTGTGCAGAGGGTAGGGGACATGGCACCTGGCAGGTGTGGTGTGCGGAGGATAGAGAAGTGCTATCATTATTGTAATTTGTAGGGGTGGTTGTCTTTCTAAAAACTAAAATAATAATAATGCAGTTTTTTGCACTGAGTTTCAGGCCATGGTTCTGGCACCATTATTTGTGTCAAACCTTCCTGGTGGATATCAACATCTTTGGTGGATTCAGTGATTGCACCCAGCTTGAAGTCAGCATCAGACAAGAATATTTCAAACAGGAGCGGTCCCATCACTGAGCCCTGTTTGACACCACTAGTATCAGGTCTTTTGAGGTGCTGGATTCCCCACCCTAACTTCATGTGTCCACTGGGTGACATAAGGATTTATGCCTAAATTTGTAAGTGTTTTTGAAAGACCTGAGTGAGGTATTGCGTCAAATGCTTTTGCTAGGTCGAGGTGGGCAGTTTGCACTGTTTTCCTGTTGTCCATGGCTCCTGCATTATGTATTAACCCTGTTATGTATTACTGAATCCTCATCAAAAATGTATACTTTCCTCTCAAACATTTTGCAGTTTCCTGTAGAAAGCATTGAAAAGGACCGGCCTTGGCACTGGTCTCTGTGTTACCCTACTTGCCTGTGCACTGATTTCTGAGTAGATAATTACAATAAATTATGCTAAAGCACTCCCTGTCTTTGCAATTTGTTTGCTAACCTGCTGTGAATACTTTACCAAGTTCTCCATTAGCATTCACTAGAATGAAAAGTTGACCCTCCCATTGTGAATCCATTATGAGTTAAATGTTATGCCCACTGATTTACGGGTATTCCAAAATTATTTCCTTTGGTAGCAGTGCTGTAGCATTGAGGTCAGATTGACCAGTAAATGCAGTTTCGTCATTATTGGGTCATGCACTTTGTTTCATTGTTTACTGGAAAAATGTTCAAAACTACGACTTTAGAACACAGTCTAACAGGTGGTGCTTTATTATACAAGGAAGTACAATCAGGAAGGTGGATCAAAGAACACATACATGCATGCATGGCCATAAAAATGTGTTCAAAGAAGCTATAATTTGAAAATAGCCCAAAGGTAAACTTAATTCTCGACTGGCCAGATGCATTTTATTTGAATCTGGGTTTTAATACTGTTTCAGTGAATGTGAGCTTCAATGGCAGAGAAGTTTAGTGCTCGTACTAAGTCTATTTTCATTGTGAGACTGTTTTGTTTGTTTAGCAAATGGCTATCAGCGTTTGTGCATTTTATTTTAATATCTGTAATCATTGTAGAAGTAAATAAATCATTATACACACTGAGAAGTTTAAACAGTGTTCATGGTAACTGGGAAGAAGTAGCCAAGTAATGGAACATTGGTAAGGCTGTGGAGGGGGCTGCTCTGGGGGGAGGCCAGTCTATTACCCTGCCTAGGGCCCTATTTGACCACAATCCGGTTCTGGTATTTAAAGAAGGAAATACATATGTAAAGGTAGTTACATAGCTCATTTGTGCCTTGAGCCCTTAGTCAGCTTGTGTAACAGCTTAGCTAATAAGTATGTCAAGGTA